>NC_143015.1:19201748-19479248 GCF_055824585.1 Amblyomma mixtum
TTCGGGGAAAGTTTTCAACCAAAAAGGGGGAAGAGAGTGAAATAAAGATTGGCCGTATTGTTTAGAAGCCGTTTCTCTGATTGTGCAGCGCTGGCTATCAATTTTTGGACAAGCGGAAGCGGGGAGGTCGGCAAATTGCTTCGGTCAAAATAGATTATCCGGCTCCGTACATAACGCAGCGTGGCCGCGGCTGCCGCGCCCGTCCGCAGCCCGGCTCGGACGGAGTTGATGGTGTCTCGCCATAAGGCCGTAAGTCTGCATTTCCCGGGGCCCCGCTCCGAGGACCGGCGTAGAGACCAAGCTTCGGGACTCATTTTCCCAAAGTGGCATGTAATAAAAACTTCCCCCGCCTGTTTCACTTCGTGTTTTTGCATTTCTTTTTTTTGCCGTAACAATGTGTAGAAAAGATGTCGAAACTTTGCGATTGGAGAAACAGAAATTCTCAGCCACTTCACTCAGAAGCAGGCGAACGCTGAGATAAATGAATCCCTGGTTGATATTCTGGCTCTTTGACTGTTCTGGCTCTTCCACTGCATGTGGAGTGTTCTGAACAGCAGAAATAGGCGCAATATCAAGGTTATTTTGAAACCTTCTTATACGCACCGGATGTTTTACATCAGTCAGTGGGCAATTGTGGAACTTGGCTAGAAAATGAGAACTGGTTCCTTTTCTGGCATGCGGCCAGAAAAGGCATGCGGTATGCGGCATGGCATGCGGCCATCATCATCACCCCGAGTAGGGGCACTGCAGGACAAAGGCATCTCCCACCTCTCTCCAATTAACCCTGTCCTTTGCCAGTTAATTGCGGCCACCGTATTCTCGCAAACTTCCACTCACATCCGCCCATCTAACTTTCTGCTGCCCCCTGCTATGCTTGCCCTCTCTTGGAATCCATTCCGTTACCCTTAAGGACCAGCGGTTATCTTGCCTTTGCATTATATGCCCTGCTCAAGCTCATTTTACATTAGCTGCGACCGACACCATAGTGTAGGGCTCCGCATTTATTTAGGCTATCCGGGGTATCTTAAATTCCGCTAACATCTCACTGCAGACGGCTGCTTTTGCATTCCCTGCCATCGAAGTACGCGCGCTGCACAAGAATTCGATTTTTTGGAACGACAAAGCCGCTCGCTCAGCCACCGCGGCTGATGCAGCGCTTTAAGTGAACAGGTGTCGTTCAGTAATATCAGCATGGTCGAGCAAAAAATTAATCGCATGCGAGCCTTTCATCGGTTCTATTGCTTAGCTTAGCTTAGTGAAGCCATTTTGCAAGTCGCTGCGTATCGAAGAGAACCACGCCTAGTCATTGAAAGCACTGTGGCTGCTAGGCAGACGAGAGCGAACCCTCTACCCCCCCCCCCCCCCCTCCCAACCTCTTACGCGTTCACTGGACGTGCCTGAATATGACAAGCCTTCAAAACCGAGCACAGTGACAGCCTGTTTTTATTAATGCGAAAGCCTTCATAGGCTGTGTCGGTGGGGTCGTGTCACGAAAACGTGTCCGCAGAACGTGTCCGCAGCAGTTTTGACGTCCTCAGAAGAGGCAGCATCAAACGAATAGTTGTGATCAATAGAAGACGGTGTGAGGATGATGCGCAAAAAAAAATTATCGCTAAGAAGGTTAGGCACTTATGTACAGCCATTAATTAGAGTCAAAATGTCGAAGTTGAATGTCGAAATAGCGCGCATGGCAGCAGTAGCAGGGAACTGTGCAAATTGAGTGAAAAAGTAAACGTTCGAAATGGATTGAAACATGTTTGGGGAATGAGACCCAAAGTAATCGATTGAAGGCACCTAGTTTATTTGGAGTAATTAGTTAATTAATCCGAAGCAAGAGCAATGGAGGGTTGAATGGTTTGAACGAGTAAGTAGACGGAAAGGCAATTGAGGCGTCGAATTTCAACGAAAAGGGTTATCAATCATCTACCGATCAGATTAAAAAATTGTTAATTAATCAATTGATTGATAAATAATTAATTCGCCAATAATCAATCATTCCACGTGTTATAATCAATTGATCGGTAAATTAATCAATTGTTCCATAATTGAACTATTGGTAGATAATTGATGAACGGGGTTACCGTGATGCCGTGTGACGTCATTGTGACATCAGAGGAGACCGCCAGCCGCGGTGTCTCGGTGAGCCGCCGCGCCAACCTAGTTGCCATCCACACGAAAGATGTCGTGCACGCCTTCTTGGAATGCGGCCACCGTGAAGTCAGAGGCAATAAAAAGCAAATAGAGGCAAACAGGGGCGACGAGTGCCGAGGAGGCGTCAATGCCTTCGCACTGCTCCAATGCGAGTAGCCGCAGTGATCTGTAATTTCTGTCTTCACGCTTATAATCGCGGCGGGGTACCCGCTTTGACGAAGCGGGTTTTCCAAAAGTAAAGCTAAAAAAAAATCTAGTCTGGCTCTATTGGATGTTTTCAAATTTCCCACTACTAAAGTGGCAGTTGCTTCCTGCCTCTGAGAGGCTGGCGCTCATGAACAAAACAGAACAACAAGACAAGCTTCCATGCAGTTTCTCTCCTTTTTTCCCTTGTTGCTGCTTCGCTTGGACTATAAACATGGTTTGGTTTGGTTTATGGGGTTTAACGTCCCAAAGCGACTAAGGCTATGAGAGACGCCGTAGTGGAGGGCTCCGGAAATTTCGACCACCTGGGGTTCTTTAACGTGCACTGACATCGCACAGTACACGGGCCTCTAGAATTTCTCCTCCAAAGAAATTCTAGCCGCCGCGGCCGGGATCGAACCCGCGTCTTTTGGGTCAGCAGCCGAGCACCATAGCCGCTGAGCCACCGCGGCGGCTGGACTATAAACATGCAACACAGGATGGCCCTTCAGCCAACAATCCAGCTTGCCCCTGCGTGTCCTCTTTTTTAATAGCCCCGCCGCGGTGGCTCAGTGGTTACGGCGCTCGGCTGCTGACCCGAAAGCCGTGGGTTCGATCCCGGCCGCGGCGGCCGCATTTCGATGGAGGGGAAATTCTAAGGCCCGTAAGCTGTGCGATGTCAGAGCACGTTAGAGAAGTTCATAGCGATGGTTCAACAGCGCAAACACACACAGACAAAGAAGGAGAGCAGACACACACAGCGTTCAGCGCTGTGTGTGTCTGCTCTCCTTCTTTGTCTGTGTGTGTTTGCGCTGTTGAACCATCGCTATGAATCTACACCAACTAGCCCAATCTGCAGTTCTGCTACGTTAGAGAACCCCAGGTGGACGAAATTTCCGGAGCCCTCCACTACGGCGTCCCTCATAGCGTGAGTTGCTTTGGGACGTTAAAATCCCAACAGAACAAAACAAAAGTGCAGGGGGACGCTTTGTTGGCCTAAAGTGCGATGAGGCGGAAGCCTTAGGCGCGGTGGTGCTGCTTGTGTCACTGACATGTGGTTAAGATGTTAAGCTTCGCCTCTAAGAGTGGAACGCGACAGCGTCTTGTAGCGCTGCCAGGGTGTCCACAGAAAACGGTTATCACAGACTCTCGCCGGGCCTGTGAACATTATCTTGCAGGCGAAATATCACCTCTGGCCTCGCAAATTCTAAGACGCGCTCTCGCCGATCCAACTCGCACAAAAGTGATCTGGGCTCCCGGCCACCAGGGTCTACGAGGCAATGAGGCCGCTGATGCGGCCGCCCGAGCGCTCACACACCGGGCTCCTCATCCTAGCTCTCATGGCTCAGAAGCTCATAAACCGCTTCTGCGGTTCCGCGAAATCCTAATTTATTATTGCGACAGCCACCGTCTCTACCCGGCACCTGCCAAGGGGCTGAGTAAGGCGGAGGAGCGAACTCTGCGGCGCCTGCAGACAGGAACCCTTCTCTGTCCTGCAATAGCAAAACACTTCTATCCGAACACAGATGGGCGCTGCCCGCACTGTGGAGAGATCTGCGATATCTTTCACATGGTGTGGGCATGTACTCAGAATCCTCACCTTCCCCCCTCCCCCCACACCACCCGAGAGGCATGGGAGACTGCCCTCCTCAACTGCTCCACACTGGAGTCCCAAAGGGGGCGGGCGCGAGACGGGGCCTCGTCATGCGGTGTCCCGGACTAAGGATACCGACCATGCAGCAGGGTTATTTTTTTTATTACTTTTTATTTTTTATTTTTATTTTTTAACCCTCAAGCTCTCTTTGATTAAAGTTTTTCACCACCACCACCACAGAACGCATCGCCCGTTCGGCTATACGCCTTGCTCGTCCGTAAATTGGTTTTTGAGGAAAGGAAATGTATCTGTTTCGCATATCTCGGTGGACACCTACCTGAACCTCGCCGTAACGGGAAGGGAGGAAGATGGGAGTGAACGAAGACACCGTATTCACTAGACGCGCCTTTGTTCATTTCAAACCATCGAGGTGGCATGGTCGAGTGGTAGCGTGTTCGTCTCGCACTCCGCAGACCGTGGTTCGATACCCCAACTCGACCAATTTCCTACTCGGTTTTCTTTATTTATCTAGTCTGACTGGAAAGGTTAGTTAGGCTACTTGGTTAATTAAGCAATTAACTAAACTCAGTCCCACTTTCTTGGAGCATCACTATGCCATCCGTTAAATTGGTTGCATGGTTACTAGCCAAAGTACAATTGGCCCCGTTTGAAATACGCGCACTGTGATGTCACGAACATTCCAAACAATTGAAAAGCGTGACATATCTGTCGGCAACTCCTGCTTGCAACAATGAGGCATTAAAGGCTTCCGACTTAAAAAATGTTGACGACAACAATGTCATTTTCAAGAGCACTCCTAGCAATGCCTAGTGTTCTCCTTCTGCCTTGAAGGGCTTACAATAATGACCGAACTTCCTCTGGATAACCGGCTTCGATTCATGGACTTAATGCCAGTGATAAGTAAAGACCACATCTCTTGGCAGTGCGCGCCCTGTTCATAAAAAAGCCTACTCCCGGTCTCATGCGCCCTTTTAAAGCCCCTTTGCACTGCTCATAAGGCTTTCTTTACTTCCTATTTCTTTACTAGAGGGATGTCCCGTTGTTGTGCGCTACTGCCTATCTCATTAACGTTCTGATTATATTGGCTACTGTACAGATTTGTGCAGAACACTTTGGCTGCTTATCTTATCTTATCTCATCTTATCCTTATGTTATCCTTATTGGCAATGACAACGCCCGCATTGTATGTCAGCGCCAACATAAGGTTTTTACCTATGCCTAGTTCCCTGTGTTTAGGGCATGCTCGATTTTCCCCATGTTAAACTTCCTTATGTTGACTACCTTCCGCTTTTTTAATAACTTTGATGACTCTGCCAGAACAATTCTTTCCGCAGGCTTGATGATTTCAGGCTGTGTCATTTTTAATCAGATTTTTTTTTTGTCCTGAGACAGTTTGTCAGTATCCTGTCGAACCATCGTACCGCCTACTTCTACTGCGCACTCCTGTGAGATAGCTGTGATAGCTGTGAGATTGTCATTTATTATCTGAACATTATGATCCTCTTCCTCCATTTGAGCCGAAAATCTGTTCTGCAGGGATATCCTGAATTCCTCTACTTTCCCTCTTAACGCTAGCTCGTTAGTGTGATTCTGCTAAACTAATTTCTTTCATTCCCTCTTCAGGTCAACGCAATTTCGAGACCTTACAGTTTTGTGGTCGCTACAACGCACCGTTCCGAGGGCCTCAACATCCTTCATGATACCAAGGTGAGCGCATGGTATGAAGTCTATTCCATTTTTAGTCTTACCATTTGGGCTCTTCAGTGTCCACTTCCTGATTTTTTTTCTTTGTTTCGATAAGGAAGTATTCATGCTCCGTAAATATTTCTCTATGCGAACTCTACTAATAACTTCCCCTGCTATTCCTGGAGCCTATGCCATTGTCGCCTAGCCTGGTCTCCGGCCTGCTTCTTGCCTGCCTCCGCATTGAAGTCGCCCATCAATACAGAGTACTGTGATTTTACTTTCTTTCTTGTGTATTCCATGTTTTCATAGAAGTATTCAACGATTTGGTCATCATCGCTGGACACAGGCGCGTAGGCCTGCACCCCCTTCCGCTTGTGCCTCTTATTTAGCCTAATTATGTAGCTACCACCTTCGCGTTAATACTATAGAAGTTCTCTATGTTGCCAGCTATATCCTTATTGATGAGGAATCCCACATCTACTCCTCGTCTGTCCGCTAATGAACGATACCACAGTGCGTGCCTGCCCGTTAGTGCTGTATCTCATCTGTTCTCCTAACCTCACTAAGTCCTATGAAATCCCACTGAATACCCGCTAATTCCTCCAACAGCACTGCTAAGCTAGCCTCACTGGACAAGGTTCTAGCGTTAAACTTTGCCAGGTTGGGTTTCCAATGGTGGCCTGTACGGAGTCAGTCATTCTTAGCACCCTCCGCTGCGTCAGAGGTGTGACCGCCGCCTTGATCAGATACTCCGCAGCCGCTGGGGAGTGAGGGCTGATGGTTCATAACATAAGAGTGGCACAAAACCAGGACGACGGACACAACGGGAGAGAACATACCCCAACAACACAGGCGCTCCCCTTGTCCTCTCCCCTTGTGTCCGTCGTCCTGGCTTTGCGCTACTCTTATGTTATAGATAAATACAGACTTGCCCAAATTTCCACCCGGCCGAGGGTTAACAGGTTTGTGCATTGAAGTTTCTGGACAAGTAGTGCACCAGGGATGCTGCCGTGCGCGGCAGCATCGGAAGCATGCGGAACATTGATCTGTTCACGCTGTGCAGTTTTACTTATACCGTGCGCAGATCTACGCATAATTCTTCCACATTCTCACACGTAAGCAGCTGTAAGTGTCTGTGCCGAGTTTACTCTTGCCTCATGGCGAAAAATTCCGGAGAGTTGGAGCAGTAATTGAACAAGCGGACCACAGAGAAGCTGAGCGCAGAGCAAAAGGGCGAAAGACATGTTTAGAAACTAGAGCAAGCAGCAAAATAAGAGAATAAACTATACCCAGAAGGAAGAGTGGGCGAACAGTTAGGAGCCGCAAGAAATATCCACCCCTCCACCACCACGTAAGCCGAGAAGTTGTGGCGAATACTGCGGCTTGGAAGCTTCCTTTTGTTCGTTCTGTCCTTCTATAAAGGCAGCGGGGCCCGCATTGAAATGCTGTAACGCTTTGGGCTATGGTGGAACTGCAGGTAGTGAAATTTGATGCGAGGAACTCCTCTACGTCGCCGGTCATAGACCACATCCAGCTTTGGGGCGGTAAACTGCGGGACACTGCTTTCATTGCCTTTAAAGAATGTCGTACGCCAAAAAAGGACGAAACAGGAAGGAAAAACACAGAACAGGAAAGAGGCGCAACTTCCAACTTTAATAACAGGAAAGGAAACCAGGCGCTCTTTTTTGGCGTACGACATTCTTTCAAGACAATGTACCAACTAACCCGTCAAAAAGTTCTACTACTGCTTTCACTTTTGAGACTGTTCATGATTACATAAGTTTCTTGCATATTAATTTTAGACCTACCGTTCTGCACTGCCTGTCTAATTTATTGATAGTTCTTGTGAAATCCTTGCTTGAGTTGCTTATCGACGAAATATCGGTAATCGAAGGTATATTATGCTATTGCATCTTTTATGAACCTTCTGTGAATTCGTGAACAGCATTGGACAGATTTTGTCTCCCTGCCTGACACCGGTCATTATCGGGATACTATGTTGCCTGTACCACTGTAGATGATTTCTAGTATTTTTACATATGGATCTTCTACATCCTGATTCCGCAGTGCCTGCATGACTGCTGACGTTTCGAAAAGACCACTTCACTTGAAGACTCTGTATAGGTGTTGTTTATATTTAGCGCATTCCTCTAGCACGGAATTAATAGTTTTTATATTTCCTGTTTTGGAGCAGCTTTTACGAAAGCCTGACTGATATTTCCCTTATTTGTTTAAGTTTCTCCTTCTTGTATTAGCAATTACCATATTAACTTCAATAGCGATTATCATCAAGCCGATAGGTGTGCTGTCTCGTATGAAGAAGACGTCACCAGACTACTCCCTGCCTCATGACGAACGCAAGGCAATTCGTAGCCTACAGGCCAACGATGAAATTGCGATTCTTCCTGCGGATAAAGCCAATGTCACTGTAATCCTTGACCGCTCTTCGCACCGGGAAAAAATGGAAACCTTGCTGCAGGACGAGAATATCAATCGCCGACTACCTAAAGACCCCACATCAAAGGTGCAGACGTCTCTTCAGAAAATGCTTGCAAAAATCTTCGAGGGCCTTCCACCATCCATGAAACGCCTCTACTATCAGCTGCTATGTACGAACGGCTCGGCACCCGCCATTTGCGGGCTTCCAAAGGTTCACAAAGAAGGCACCCCTCTACGCCCAATACTAGACTTCAGGAGGTCTCCTGTGCACTCGCTGTCACAGTACCTTCACGGTGTTTTGGCTGCACTGGTTGGAAAGACAGAAACGAACGTCAAGAACTCGTCCGATTTTATCAACATCGTCCCTGAAGACAACGACATGCGAGTGTCTTTCGACGTTTGCTCACTATTCACCAGCGTTACGGTCAATCTGGCCGTTGAAGCTTGCAGGCAACGCCTTGAAGATGAAGACTCATGGCAAGATCGGACCCCTTTCGACGCAGCAGAGCTATGCGAGCTATTGCGCTTCTGTCTCACTAAAACCTATTTTACGTATAATGGCACCTTTTACCAACCGACTTTCGGCACAGGAATGGGAGCAGCAATTTCGGTGACAGCGGCGAACATCACGATGGAAGTCATCGAAAAGAAATCGCTAACTACTTTCCAGCCGCGACCCAAAATATTTCTAAGATACGTGGACGACTGTTTCTGTGTCCTGGAGCGCAAGCACATGGCCCTTCTCCTGGACCACCTGAACGCCATTGAACCCTCAATCAAGTTCACTGTTGAGGAGTAAACCGACGGCTGCCTTCCATTTCTGGACACCACGGTAACCCGTACTCCGACTGGCCTTTCATTTAATGTTTACCGCAAACCTACGCACTCTGGAAGATACTTACATTTCAGTTCTGTGCACCCAGTCGCACACAAACGGTCTGTGGTTGTCTCCCTGATCAGCTGTGCCAGACAAGTCTGAAGTAAAGATGGCAATCTAAAGAGCGAAATGAAAATTATAGAATCCGATCTGCGAAGAAACGGCTATCCTCTTTCCTTCATCAGGAACACCGAAAGAAGAATGCCAGCGAATCAGCCTGCCTCCGAAGAAATCGAGAGCACAGAAAAACCAAAACAAAAACTAGCTGCTGTCCCATACGTAGCGGGAATTAGCGAAGCGCTTGCACGTATTTTCCGCAAGCATGGTGTCAACATCGCGCACGTCCCCGCTGGCAAGGTACGAACAGAACTGGTGAATGTGAAGGACAGGCTCCCTCGTGAAAGCTTTCCAGGCGTAGCGTATGAAATTCACTGCGTCGATTGCTCATCAATATATATTGGTGAGACAAAGGACTTTAGGAGACGCCTGAGAGAGCACCAGAACGACGTCCGAAACCAGAAAGTAACATCTAACGCCATCGCCGAGCATGTGCAAGAATCCGACCACGAGATTAACTGGGATCAAGTAAAGATATTGACAACAGAAAAGAACACATCAGCACGGCAGAATCTGAAGTCACTTATCATACAGACATCGTCTAACAAACTAAACAGGAATGACGGGACTCTACATCCTATCTATGCTAAATCATTACAAACGCTACTGAGTGCAACAAAAGGACGGATCCGTGCGCCGATTGCTTCATAGTGAACAAGGGAGCCGTAGCGCTCCCGAAACGTCTTTCCATCTTTATTGACTTTGGCCAGTGACCAGCAATCCTCATCATTATCATACCTTATAGCCGACAGACGGTAAGCTGATCGGTTTGCAATATTGCAGGTGTTTGACGTCTACTTCCCCTTAATTACGAAAAAGCTTACTTTTTTCAAAGATCATGGTACAGACTGGCAATCAGCCATTGCGAATATAGTCTCGCGAGGTTTTCCACCACATGATCCTCACCTGACCTGTTGTTACGTCATCCTCGCCAGCTGCTTTCCCATTTCGCATTTCTTTTAAGGCTTTTTTAAATGCCTCTCAATTTAGCGGCGAGATGTCAAATTTGTCTGCAGTATGGCCTGTGTCATTAACTTCTTGACTGCTTTGGCTACGGTTGCGATCTGTGGAATCCTCGTCTACATTAACTATCAATAAATCTTATTCAACTATCTTGAACACTCTCAAGGTTAGGTTACTTGTAAACATAAATACCCCCGAAAGCAGAAGAATTGACAGCCGTCGCCGTAGCTCAGAGGTAGAGCACCGGACGCGTAATTCGGAGGTCGTGGGTTCGGATCCCACCGGCGGCAGGTGGTTGTTTTTTCTTCTGCTTTTCTAATCAGTTATCTTTAAAAAAAAAAAACGATAACATATTCAGTAATATTCTAAATTGATCAACACCACAAAATAAATAACTTAAAAAATAATCCCCTGTGCCCCTTGGTTTCTGTGGCTGTTGGCTTCTGTCATATTTATAACGAGCCCCTCATCCCCTTCCCTTGTTTGCTTAATTGCTTAGCGAGGGCCTCGACTCTGGCAGCCTTGACGCCTTAGGAAGCATAAGAGGGTTCTCACGCAGCTTCCACCCTCTCCGTTCGATGACGTTCTACGTCACACCTGCGGTAACTCAGGACGTTCTACGTCCGCCGCTTATGAACGTGGGTGGCGCTGATGAACACTCTCAAGGTTAGGTTACTTGTAAACATAAATACCCCCGAAAGCAGAAGAATTGACAGCCGTCGCCGTAGCTCAGAGGTAGAGCACCGGACGCGTAATTCGGAGGTCGTGGGTTCGGATCCCACCGGCGGCAGGTGGTTGTTTCTTCTTCTGCTTTCCTATTCGCTTAGCTTTAAGCGATAACATATTCAGTAATATTCTAAATTGATCAACACCACAAAATAAATAACTTAAAAAATAATCCCCTGTGCCCCTTGGTTTCTGTGGCTGTTGGCTTCTGTCATATTTATAACGAGCCCCTCATCCCCTTCCCTTGTTTGCTTAATTGCTTAGCGAGGGCCTCGACTCTGGCAGCCTTGACGCCTTAGGAAGCATAAGAGGGTTCTCACGCAGCTTCCACCCTCTCCGTTCGATGACGTTCTACGTCACACCTGCGGTAACTCAGGACGTTCTACGTCCGCCGCTTATGAACGTGGGTGGCGCTGATGAACACTCTCAAGGTTAGGTTACTTGTAAACATAAATACCCCCGAAAGCAGAAGAATTGACAGCCGTCGCCGTAGCTCAGAGGTAGAGCACCGGACGCGTAATTCGGAGGTCGTGGGTTCGGATCCCACCGGCGGCAGGTGGTTGTTTTTTCTTCTGCTTTTCTAATCAGTTATCTTTTAAAAAAAAAACGATAACATATTCAGTAATATTCTAAATTGATCAACACCACAAAATAAATAACTTAAAAAATAATCCCCTGTGCCCCTTGGTTTCTGTGGCTGTTGGCTTCTGTCATATTTATAACGAGCCCCTCATCCCCTTCCCTTGTTTGCTTCATAGTGGTAATGGTATTGTCCTTCTCCTCTCTAAGGGCATACATCGTATATTTGTTTATACCCAATTTCCCCTTCACCGCTTTTACGCTACCTCCGTTCTTCATAGCATGCTTGATTAAATCCATATTAACGCCATAGCGTCACCGAGCTCCCGTCGCAGAAAATCCGGCGTCAGCGTCGTTGACCGTGAGAGAAAAATCCGCGAAAAATCCCCATAAAAGCAACCTAGGGGGCAGCGAGGCCAGCTAGGTCACGTAACCATACAGCGTCATCACAACCTGTGCACGGTATTGTGAGGATACTGCCCACCGTGGCAGGTGGAAGTCATCGATTGGTCACTCGGGAAGAGCAAGCTGGCTCGATCAAGGCCCTCCGGTGACAGCACGTGTCAGCGCAGAGCAGTGGCTAATCGGCTAACCGCTGCTCTACTGAACCAGTAGTGGCATGAGGGCTCCATGGGATCTGTGAATGTAAAGTAGAGAATGACCAATTCTGCATATATTGCAAATAATGCAATACGCTATCAAGTCATTACAATAATGCGCAGCTCAAGTGTCTCCTCCAATTTTACACTTCCTTATGTCGCTCACATGGCGCATATTGCTTAACTTTTATAGCTCGGCCGGTTGTATTCTGCCTCTTGTGTTAGAGGCTTTCATGCTGTGGCTTTTTCAAATCCAATCTGCCTACCGGGAGAGCTTACCGGTAGCCTAAATATCCTACCGCTTAACTCGATAGCATACTCTGTAACCATAAATGTAAGATTCAGCACACATTTAACACTAAGGTCGTCGTCCTTGGTTGAAGCGGAATATCTGCTCGACATGCAGATCCTGAATTCCTCAACTTTCCCTCTTGCTACAAGCTCCTTCATCTCCGTCTTCCTCGACGGTTTGTTCCGTTTCCTCTACAGGTTTAGGTTGATTAGAGACCTCACCGTCCTGTGACCACAGCAAGATTCTCCACATCGTGCACGATGCCAGCGTGAGCGCACAGTATTAAGTGTATTTCATTTCTCATCCAACCATACAGCGCCTTCAAAGTCCACTTCTTATTTTCCCTTAGCAGGAGAAGGTATTCATGATCCTTAAGTTATTTTCTTCTTGCAACTCCTTCAAGCAAGGTAGCGTTGAAAGCTACGCAGAGAGAGAGAGAGAGAGAGAGGTGTGCAAGAAAGCAGAGCGATCCTCTAGCTCACCGATATCGAACAGCGCGGCTGGCGCCTGATACGCTGATGCGGAAAAACCCACCGACAGTAAATGAATTTCCGGACAGTGCGAAAGCCATCTCACACACAATGCGCCCGATCGACTGGGGCCAGTTGTGGCCAGCTTACACCCAGCTATCGGCCGCTGCCGGAAAATGACCTACGGGTAGAGAGAGCTGTGTTCTGGCGGAACCGCAACGATGATCACCAGGGAGACAGATCGCCTCAACTGGCAGGTTGATCACCCTGCGATGATGGCAGTCCGCTAATGACTGATGTGAAAAGACGGTCGTCACAATGGAAACTACCAGGCTAACTTGGTACCAATGCATTGTGAAGCAGTGAGCGTCCTTTGAAGGTATGCACATATTACGTCTGGGTCGTTCCAAGTCGCCTCGAGGGCGGTTATTTTTGACGTTTTTCGCTCACTGGTGACAGTTATTTGTGCAAATGCAGCCGTGGTCGCCGTCTTTTGTGCAGTCCATTGGCACGGTGAGCAGATGTCTGCTCTGTACCGCGTTTGGTCTTCAACTCAGCTTGCAACCATTCCCATGCTCTCATTTTTAAAATATGAAACTGTCCCCGGCAGCTCTGTTCTCATGGAGGCGCCCTTGCGGCCCAATCGGTTCCTCAGGCTCACATGTGCTTATGAGGCTACGGATTTCCCCGACAGTAAACTTTCTGGGTAATAAGGGAGCAATTACTCATTGACGTCCACCCAAGCGCAGCCAAGTATAGCTTTCCTTTGTAGACGTATGGTTGCGCCTGGGTGCACGTCAATGAGTTATTACTCCATTATTGCAAATCTACTACACCTTGGGGGATACCCTAAAACATTTGACCAACACTGTTCCCACTTCGAGTTATGATCAATTCGCTCTCGCCCTACCATAAGCTTGCCGTCCCGGTTAGCTCAGTTGGTAGAGCGACTGCTCCGGTGAAGCGGTGGTCCCGGGTTCGAACCCCGGACCAGGACGAATTTTTCTTTAAATACGAAGTTTCTGAGAAAGCTGTTTAGCTTTCCTTTCTAGCCGTATGGCTGCGCTTGGGTGGATGTCAATGAGTAATTACTCCCTTATTACAAATCTACTCCACCTTGGGGGATTCCCCTAAACATTTGACCAAACTTTCTGTATGCGTCTTGATTTTCTCCCCGGCATTGAACGAATTGGCCTCGTCACCATGCCACTGATTGTATTGATCCTTACACTCCAGTGACGTGTCAAGTTCCTTTTGTGTGGCAGCGCAAAGAAAGAGTGAACATAGCAAGAACGGCGAAAAAGCACAGCTAGTCACCAATATTTAACACACGCCAACTCGACAAACTTAAGTTTTTTATTATGTTCGTTGGTTTCGAGCTCTTCTGAGAGCAACCGAATTGAAATTGTTGCAGTGTTACTGATAGTGTTGCTGGCAACAAAACGTCTTTAATTAAAACAGGCTTTTAAATAACTTGCATTAAGTTAAATGATCGCGCTTTCATTGAGCTCGGGTCTTCTTTCGAGCTGCTATGCAGGTTCAGGGAGTAAGGGTGTTCTAACTGGTCTCTGAGAGCTTTTTTCAAGACAAGCACGTCGCAGAAGTTGCGTCGACGTTTCCGCTACGGAGAAGCTGATGCCAAGCCGCCATTTCAAAAAATTCGAGAGCGTCTCCGACAAGTGATCAGAAAAGCTAAATAGCAAATGATCGGTCATGAACCGCTTATGGTTCCCGTGATTACGTGGAAAGTTTTTTAAGACACGCCACGTAGTCCTTCCCATGACCACAAGCAAATGGGCGAAAGAAGGACAGAGGAAATTGGTAAACAGACAAGAGTTTGGAAAAGAGAGGCTCGCCATGACACACACCTGACAGCAGCCATTGATCCTAAAGAAAGCATACGCGAACGTTTTTGTTTTTATTTGTGCTTTTCAATAATAATTTTTAGTGTAATTTATCTTTTTCCTTGAAGAATAAACATTAGAAAAGAAAAGGAATACCAATGACATGACGTAGGTGGGATACCAACCTAAGATGTGCACAGTTTGCGTACTTGCTCTGCCAACTGAACTACGAGTGTGGCTGTCCAATCTTCTACTTTCTTGTGTACATATCCGTGCAGCTTATCCTTGAGAATTCACTGGCGCTTCCCAACCATATATCAGCGGACCTGGAACATCCTGTCCTAAGATAAGTGCCACGTAGAACGTGTAACTTGCAGCATAGCAGCTTAAGTTAAGGACAACGCAGCGAGCTATGGAAAGGAAAATGATAGGTGTAACACTAAGAGATCGGAAGAGGGCGGAGTGGGTGAGGAAACAAACGCGGGTTAATGACATCGTAGTCGAAATCAAGAGGAAGAAATGGGCTTGGGCAGGGTATATGCAATGCGAAGGCAAGATAACCGCTGGTCCTTAAGGGAAACGGAGTGGATTCCAAGAAAAGGCAAACGTAGCAGGGGACGGCAGAAAGTTAGGTAGGCGGATGAGGTCAAGAAGTTTGCGGGGATACAGTGGCCCCAACTGGCGAAGGACAGGGTTAATTGGAGAGACAAGGGAGAGGCCTCTACCCTGCAGTGGGTGTAGTCAGGCTGATGATGATGAGCTGACTAGGCAGTGCCCCGTACACGAAATGCATGGATAATGGGTTCGGAGGCCACCGGTGCGATATGGTCGTTTTTCTGCGTAAGCAGTATGATTGCAATAAGGTGAAAATGCTTACTCATTTTTATTTACAACATATGGTGGAGTGCCGACGTATTACAGCAGGAAGCTGGGCATAAATATAAAAAAAATAGAAACAAGGAAACAAAGAAGCAATTCAACAGAGGATGAATAGAAAACAAGGCATTTGCAGTATCTGAACATGTAGTAGAAGTCGCAAGAACAACACAGTGCAAAGATAACTCTATGAATTACACATTATTGATAAGCTGAGTGAAGTGGACGCCGTCAGCTGTGGCCAGCTCCGCTTGTAAAGTGTTCCATGGAGATATTATATTTGCGAAGGAAGCAAATCTAGTATAATTTTAGATTTAATTTTTCTGATTTTCCCGGGTAATCGCTTCGGATTGAAAGCTATAGGGCGGAAGCTTGATATATTCAAATGTTCTAGAGGAGTGGAGTTATTATAAATTGCATGCATTTGTTTCAGCCGGTTTTTCCTCCACCTTCAGTCAAGAGGTTTGACTCCAATGCCAGTCCACACTTGTGTGACTAGCGCTCCGGGAATATTGTTTTAGTATAACCCTGACCGTACAATTCTGAATAGATAAAATTGGATCGATGAGGTATTTTTGATGACGGTGCCCCGCAATGTGGACACGTATTCTAACTACGATCTCTGTACGCCGCCATTTTTAGCATTTTAGGAGCGCCACGAAAATTCCGAATCATGAAGCTAAGCATGCATGATGCGTTTTTGCGGTGTTATTAATATGCTCATTAAATGAAATAGCTTTCGAAAGATGTACGCCAAGACATTTGACTTCAGGGACTTTTGGGAGTGCTTTATTACCGACTGTGTACCTCTTTTTATTGAATACTTTAAGCACCTACAAACAGCAGCTCTGTCTGAGCAGTGGTGCACTCTGATGCATAAAACATTGATGAATCATGCGTAAGTCAGCTTGCGATTGGCGCTCACACTTATGTCAGAACAGAACGCGTGTGTGTGGACATGCGTAAGTGAGGTTTTTTTGCCGCGCATGAACGAGAAATACAAAGGGCGCTAAAAGAAGCTAAGACAAGAGAAACGCAAGCTTGCTTAGCGCAAAACTATTTTTTACAAGAATGACTGCAGCAGTTCGTTTACGCATAGCTTACTTGTTAGAGATGTGCTGGAGGCGCATAATTGAGCAAAAACATTTTGCACCGACTATGTAGAATGACTGACAGCTTCGGGAATTTGGTCTAGCCACATTCAAATGTAGTGTTGCTGTCAGCGTGAGACAATCATTTCGCAAACATTTCGGCACGAAAACAGCGTCACGCAACTCGCGTCGCTCAGAGAGTGAGACAAGATTAAAAGACGACGACCAGTGGTTGTAGTCAAAGTAGTAACGCGTGACTAAGTAGCCATCATAAAGAATTCGAATAAATGCGTTTAATCGCGGCACACAGCGTAATTGCCAAAACGTTCTGTACTAGACTCAAGAAATCCAGCCTTGATACGACAAGCGATTTGCAGAGGAGCAAAAGGCAGACTTCCGACTAGAAATTCCTTGTAGGACGTGTTATGATGCCTAAAGCACGGAAACTCGAGTTTGTAACGTTGTTACCCTCGGCGTTAAATGTCAGCTGAGAATCTAGGTGTACATCCAAGCCGCGAATAACATGAACACGGTGTACAAGATTACCGTCTACACTGTAGTTATACAATTTTGGTTGCTTCCTTCGAGGGAAGAAAATAGCTACTGTTTTGTTACGATTGCGCTTTGCACCGTTTCGCGCGCTACATTCACATATTGAATTTACATCCTTCTACAATCTGTTACACTCTGTTATGTAATGAACACAGCGAAAAATCTTGACGCCATCAGCAAACTGTAGTATCTCAGCGTATTTGACGCAGTCCACAATATCATTAATAAACAGATTAAACAGTAAAGGCAATAAATTAGAGCCCTGCGCCACGACAGTTCTAGGAGGATATTGTCACCGACAAACGGTTGAAGGAACACACCAGGTTCTAATTAGTCGAGGTGGGCGTGCCAGCCAGTGGGCAGCTCGAGCAAGGAAGACGACGATCTTCGAACACCTCGAATGTCCAAGGATTGGCAAGTCCCAGCTTAAAGAGTTCGGCCGCGGTACGGCGCCACTGATTGGTTCGGACGGCGGCAATATGCAGATGACAGGCATCCAAAGTAGGTGGAAATATTTACGCGGTCGACGAGGTAACTTCAAAACCATTCGCACACAGATGCTGAGTATCCGTAATGCCACATTTTGCACTACAGTAGATCATGGCTAACAAGGTCAAAAGCTTTGCTCAAGTCAAAATATTTAGCATCTACATGACCTCTTGCTGTGACCTTTGAGGCAACAGAGTTTATAAACTAGCAAAATTTCTCTTGACACAACGTACAGGAAAAAAGCCACGTTGTTCAGCGTTAATCTCATTTTTGAGATAAAAGACAACATTGATGCACAATATACAGTCGCAAATTTTCGTTAGAGATGACAGTAGCGAGACAGGTCTAGTTTCTGACGTCAATCCTTGCACCTTTTTTTATATTATAAACGAAAAAAACGCAGCGTTGAAACAGCACACAGAAGGATGAGGACCGGACGGGGTTACATGTAGCCCCGTCCTGTCCTCATCTTTCTGTGTCTTGTTTCAACGCTACGTTTTTTCGTTCAGATTATGTATGGCCAACTGGCCCCACAGTGTACTCTGTTAAACCTTTTTATATACCGGAACTATCAGGGATAGTTAAAAACCTCTGTTAAAAAAGACAAGTTAAATCCATGTGTGAAAATGGGCGTGAGTAAATTAGCACAACCCTTTTACGAACACTGGGAATTCCTCAGCACCGCAGCGCTCTTTGGCGCTAGTGCACGAATAGCTGCAGCTACCTCGGAAGCTTCAAAGGCTGGCATGTTTAGCAAGGAATCATATAAACGACAAGTGTTATTGCAGAGAGTGGCAGTGGTTCCAATGCTTGGACATGCTGAGGCGAAGTGCTTGCGTCTGAACCTTTGGATAAACGTATATCTGCTTTAAACCCCTAACGTCCAAGTGGTGAAAACCTCAAAAATGCATTAGGGGAGTACAGAAGCTTTCCTTCTGCAGGGTGTGTGTAAGCAATGTGGCCACGGCGGAAAAGCATTTACAATCCTTCCTACAAGCGCGTTATTTTTCGTGCCAGAAAAGCTGCATTGTACGCGATTGTCTGTGATAGCGCCGTTTATGACGCAGCGCTTTGCGAAGTTCGTTCCAGAACCAGCGCGGATCGGTAGTCGCTTTGATAATCATTTCCAGCACAACATTTCGTATTCCAGTCTTGATAATGTCTGTGAGGATTCGTGTCGCCTTGTCGGCACAAGTTTCCGGCAAAAGTGGCTCGTAGGCTCGTCTGATCGACGCCTTCAAGATAGCGCTAAAGACCTTAGTAGTCGCGTTTGCTGTTATCTCAGCGTGCGATGCCTGGCTTGCTTTCCTTCAAATCAACACACGTAGGCAACTCAGCCTCAAAGGGACGATGCCAGACCTTTTGTTCAGTATGCGCTTCCCTTCTGTAAATGTTATGTGGTAGCTTTTGTCTGCGTTTAGACCTAGTTCCTATGCGTTGCACCATAACGTGATATTATCACGAATCTTACACGGCACACCGTTAGATACAAAAGAACTGTACCAGTCTGCCGAGCAGTCACCAGCAAGCAGGCGAAGCACTTCTTCTTCGTCGTCACAAGCGAGATGGCGAAGCACTTCTTCTTCGTCCACTTCTAAGCTGTATCATTGCCCCCTCGTCTGCAGCATCGCCTTGATGCGGGCCGCTTTCATAGAGGGGAAAATGGGGGACACGGGGGACACGGGGGGGGGGGGGACACGGAACGTTAAACACAGCTATCACGACACAGCACCGGCGGCACTCAGCGTCAAGTACACTCAGCAGGACGGTCGTGGTACGGCTTCATACGAACGACGTGCACAACATCTGGATGCGGTGGTCTGCGCGATGGGCGGCCTGGGGTTGCCGGTGAAACTTCGTACGTCACGCCACTAATGCGGCGGAGAACTCGGTAAGGTCCGAAGTATCGGCGCAGTAATTTTTCGGACAGCCCACGGCAACGAACTGGTGTCCAAACCCACACATGATAGCCTGGCTCGTACGTAACAAATCGCCGTCCGAGATTGTAGTGGTCAGCGTCGACGTGCTTTTGACGGTGTATTCGCTGCCTGGCCAGTTGACGTGCTTCTTCAGCCAGCTGAACGAAAGTGGCGACGTCAAGATCTGGCTCTACGTCACACTGAGGGTCGACGGGCAACATGGCATCCAAAGAAGTAATAACTGGACGACCGAAGACAAGCTGGAAGGGCGTCAGCCGCGTTGTCTCCTGCAGGGCCGTATTGTAAGCGAACGTTACGTATGGGAGAATTTGGTCCCATGTTTTATGCTCCACATCCACATACATGGAGAGCATGTCGGCCAGGGTTCTGTTAAGGCGCTCCACCAAACCATTTGTCATTGGGTGGTACGCTGTTGTACGCCTATGGCTGGTGTGGGTCAGATCCAGGACTGCCTGAGTCAAGCGGGCCGTGAAAGCAGCTCCACGGTCAGTAATGATAACCGCCGGAGTCCTATGACGCAGCATGATGTTTTGTACAAAAAACGTAGCTACTTCGACAGCAGTTCCGTTTGCAAGCGCCGTTGTCTCAGCGTACCGCGTCAAATAATCCGTCGCGACAGCAATTCATTGTTTTCCAGTGGATGACTTCGGGAAAGGGCCGAGTAGGTCCATTCCCACTTGTTGGAAAGGCGTCTTCGGAGGCGCTATGGGATGGAGAAATCCAGCGGGTTTGAAGGAAGGAGACTTACGGCGCTGGCAGTCGCGACAGGTTTTGACGTATGTCCGCACTGATGGAAGTAATCTGGGCCAGTAGTACCTCTGCCGAATCCTCGCTAAGGTACGACTGACCCCCAGGTGGGCGGCGGATGGTTCGTCGTGGCAAGCGCTCAAGATATCAGGTTGCAACTCGGACGGAACTACGAGCAGAAATGTTGCGGTGTTGCTCTCAAAGTTGCGCTTGTAGAGGACGCCGTTCTGCAGACTGAAAGATTTGAGCCCACGAAGAAAAACACGAGGAACGCGGGGACCATCACAGCCTTCCAGGCACGCGATGAGCGGCGCTAACTCTGGGTCCTCCCTTTGAAGCTGCGCCATATCGGTTGCGCTAACAGCACCAAGGAAAGAGCAGTCTTCAGTGATTTCCGGGGAAGCCAGGTCCACAGGCGCGCGTGATAAACAATCCGCATCTTGGTGCTTCCGCCCCGACTTGTACAGGACCGTTACGTCGTAATCCTGCAAACGGAGGCTCCCCCTCGCCAACCTGCCAGATGGATCTTTTAGGCTGGCCAGCCAGCATAACGAGTGGTGATCGCTGACAACGCGAAAGGGTCTTCCGTATAGGTATGGGCGGAATTTACTGATGGCCCAGACTCCCGCAAGACATTCTTTCTCAGTCGTTGAATAGTTTCATTCCGAGCGTGAAAGTGTACGGCTTGCGTAAGCGATGACTCGTTCGGCGCCATCCTGCCACTGTACCAGGACCGCCCCAAGGCCTACGTTTTAGCATCAGTGTGTATGTCCGTTGCTGCGGCGTGATCGAAATGGGCGAGTATCGGTGGACGTTGCAGGCGGTGGTTGAGCTCCACGAAAGCATCCTCTTGGTCGCTTGCTTCCCCACAAGAAGGGTGTGTCGTCTCTGGTCAGCGCTGTTAAGGGTTCAGCTATTCTGCAGAAATCTTGGACGAATCGTCGATAGTAAGAGCACAGTCCCAAAAAACGTCGAAGAGTCTTTTTGTCAGTGGGACGCGGGAAACTGGAGACAGCAGCGGTCTTGTCGGGATCTGGGAGAACACCGCGCGCGCTGACAACATGGCCGAGGAAACGAAGCTCCTCAAAACCGAAATAGCATTTCTCAGGCTTGATCGTAAGTTGCGCACATTGGAGCGCCCGGAGCACTGTGCGCAGCCGCTCCAAGTGCTGCTCGAAGGTGGGCGAGAAAATGACGACATCGTCCAGGTATACGAGGCACGTCTGCCACTTGAGCCCAGACAAGACAGTGTCCATCATGCGCTGGAAAGTTCCGGCGCTGAGCACAGGCCAAACGGGAGCACCTTATATTCGCATAGACCATCAGGCGTCACAAAAGCAGTTTTCTCGCGGTCTCGCTCGTCCACCTCTATCTGCCAAGCCGCTTTTGAGATCTAAGGAGGAAAAGAACCTGGCATCACGTAGTCTGTCAACTGCATCATCAATCCTGGGGAGCGGGTAAACGTCCTTTTTGGTCACGTTGTTCAGTTTGCGGTAATCGACACAAAATCTCAAGGTGCTGTCTTTCTTTTTCACGAGGACCACCGGTGATGCCCATGGGCTTGTCGACGGCTGAATGACATCGTCGGCGAGCATTTCGTCCATTTGCCTTTTAATGGCTTCGCGTTCCGTCGAAGAAACGCGATATGGGCGCTGGCATACGGGTGGTGTAGTCTCGTCGGTGATGATGCGATGTTTTGCGACAGGCGTATGACCGACCCTGGAGCTTGTGGCAAAACAACCCGCGAAGTCGGTTATAAGGGCCGAGAGGAGAGCCTTCTGCTCAGGCGCCAAATCCGGATTCATTCTGACGGACGGAAGGACAGGACATGGTGGAGCCTAGTCTTGAGGGCTTGTCTCCAGGGCGCATACTTGAGGCACCACGGTGAAGTCATGCAGGAAGGCGACAGCCGTGCCCTTGGCGAGGTGCTGCAACTCGTTGGCAAAATTTGTAATGAGCACACTAGTACAACCGTCTTGTAATGGAACGAGCCCACGAGCGACGGCTACTCCCTTCTCGAGCAGCAGGGGTACGTGGCTATCAGTGACACCTTCGTAGTCGTGGAATAAATCATTCCTTACGAGAACTAGCACACTGGACCGGGGTGGCACCATTACGTCGTCGTCAACAAGTCGCAGAGCAGTGAAGCGTGAGTCGTCTGTGTCAGTGCGTGCCACGGCTCGTTTAGGAGAGAACGTGACCCGTGCTTCGTGCAGGTGAATGACAGCACCGTTCGTGTGGAGAAAGTCGAGACCGAGGATCAAGTCCTTCGAACATTCACGGAGGACTACAAATTCGCCGACGTACACAAAGCCACGGATATCGACACGAGCTGTGCACCTGCCGGCGGGGATAATAAGGTGGCCTCCAGCAGTGCAAATGCTAGGCCCCGACCACCCCGTCAATACTTTCTTCAGTTCTAAGGCAAGGGCCAGGCACATGACAGAATAGTCGGCACCAGTATCCAGCAAAGCGGCCACGTCGATTCCGTCAATTTTGACGCACAAATCGGAGGTAGCGCGTCGGATGCTGTCGCTACTCGCTCCCGGAGAAACATCGTCGCGTGGTAGTGGCGCAGGAGGATCTTCACAAGTCCCGGCATCAGCGGCCTTGCCTCCAGAGGCCGCTGGAATTAGTTTTCCCGGCGTGGACTGGGAGAACGGCGTCCGGAGTAGCCTGCGGCTTGACGGGGGCTTGGAGAACGGTAGCGTCTCGGCGACGGTGATCGACCCTCCTGGTGGCCTGACGTGATGATGGTTCTGGCGCGACGACAGATGGAATGCTATCTCCTGCGGTCGTTTCCCGTTCTGAGTGCACGGGTCGACCGGCGCGAAACCACGCAGGCCCACGCGGCGGTATGGGCACGCCCTGTAGAGGTGACCCGCCTCGCCACAGTGATAGCAGAGGGGCCGACGATCCGGGGCACGCCACACTTCACTCTTTCGCGGTCGCTGGTAGGCTGGCGGAGCGTCACCACGAGGGGAGCTCGACGAGAGCACTACTGGAGTCGCGCCAGTGACGTCGTACCCAGGGGCCTGGCGCAGGACGGACGCATACGTGGGCCTTGCATCAGGCTGGCGAGGAACCTCGGAAATCTGGTGCTGTTGTGCTGCCAGGCGCACCTCGTCGCGGACGACTTCGCTCAGTGGCGTGAAAGATGGCGTCTCGGACGGCGTACGGAAGGCCTGCAGTCCCTCTCTGACGACAGATCGGACCAGCTCGCGTAGAAAGGCCGCGTCGATACCGGCAGGCATGGAGATGGGATCAGACCCGAAGGTGATGACGTCGCGATTGTACTGGCGGGCTCGCTGTTCCAGCGTCTTTTCCATAGTGGCCGCATCGGTGAGGAACTCTGCCACCGTGCTTGGTGGGCTGCGCACGAGTCCTACGAAGAGCTCTTGCTTGACACCCCGCATAAGGTGGCGAAGCTTCTTGTCTTCCGTCATGTTGGGATCCGCGCGCTTAAAAAGGCGGGTCATGTCCTCGTAGTACATGCGTACACTCTCGTTGTGGCGCTGGTTGCGCGAGTGTAACGCAGCTTCTGCTCGCTCTCGACGGTCTGCATTCGGAAAAGTGGCTTTTAGATTGCCGCAGAAAGCTTCCCAGGACGTAAACGAAGCTTCATGGTTTTCGAACCATGTCCGAGCCGACTCTTCAAGCGCAAAATAGACATTGTGGAGCTTACGGTTGTCACTCCAGCCGTTGTAACGGGCAACACGTTCGAAGATCTCGAGCCAATCCTCGGCGTCCTCGAACACGTCGCCATGAAACTACGGGGCTGTTCGAGGCTGATGACAGAGGATGTGCTCCGGGAGCGTGGTCTCATTTGCCATGGCAGCTGGTGCCTCCGAAGACCGGGGTTGCGGCGCCCTGGTTGCAGCCGGAAGGAGTCCGAATTCAGGGGACGCTCCACGGAGGCGGCGGCCGCGGCGCTGGTGAACTGGTGTGAGATCCGTATTGGTCGGTAGCCTACGCGGGTCTGGAAGCGTACCCCGCACCTCCACCAGATTTGTCACGGATATTACACGATACACACCGTTCGATACACAAGAACTGTTCCAGTCTGCCGAGCAGTCACCAGCAAGCAGGCGAAGCACTTCTTCTTCCTCGTCACAAGCGAGATGGCGGAGCACTTCTTCTTCATCCACTTCTAAGCTGTATCAATATAATCAAGATCTTGTTGAACTGATTGTATGTCACTATCTTTAGTGACTGCCCGGTATATTACGCAGGTGTCCGCGTGTAGTCTGAAAGTGTGGAAAGCATATGACGTGATGTCATTGATGAATATCAAGAATAATAACGGTCTCAGTACAGAGACTTGTCGCACAACCAAAATTACTTCCACAAATCCACACTGTTTGCCCGCCAGTACGACACATTGTTTTCAGTTACTAAGGTAATGTCTAATCCATTTCAAATCCCTTTGATCAAAGCTGAGAGCAGATAATTTGTGCTCTAATAATCAATGCGAGAGAGAATCAAACGCTTTTATAAAGTATATGCAGACAGCATCAGTCCGCAATGTGTTGTCAGCCGCAGAGGCAAGGCCATAAAATAGCTTCATTAACTGGGTGGTTCATGAGATATCTGCGCGCAAGCCGTGTTGGGTCTGGGAGAGAAAAAATAACAAATACTGGCGTATGTCTCTGCGTTGCCGCCATGTGAAGCCTCCGGTGAGTGTAGTGAGCCGACTGCGAGAATCTGCCGCCCCTAAACACCCCCTGGAGCCAGGCAGAGGGAAGATATGCATCGGCAGAGGCGTGGACTGGGGCACAGTGACCCCGGCCCCCACGCCAACGGCGCGGAGAGACCGAAACAGGCGCCGAAAGCAAGCACGCGCCAGCAGATCGCGGCACCGAGCGCACGTCATCGACCCGTCAAATAAGGCAAAACGTGTGGAATGCAACAAATGTAAGAGCGGCCAAAAATAATTCGTGCGCAGTAATACCTGCAAAACTAAAGCGAAGTGTAAATGCAGCTAGTGTAGAGCTTAAAAACATTGGCGAGCCTAAAAGCCAGCCAACCAAAAGCGAAATTAACTGAGGAAAATTTCGGCCAATTGGATTTGGCAAAAGAGAAAAGTGCCAAATGTGCAAACAGTATTTTTAGAGCGCATTCTTCCCTCGCAGTTCATGTGATCAGACCCTCGGAGCGTCTGTCAATTTTTTCTTCTACTTTGCAGGTAAAACCATTTATTAAACTGAAATTTCCAACTGACCAACACCATAAAAAAATAAAACCTTTCCTTTCTGCTTCCCTAGGATTCCTAGCCATTAGCTTCTTTCATATATCGGGAAATGAGTCGTTGCACACAGCTCTCCTGGTGTCGCCTGCCACCCTTGTTAAAACTTTAACCTGTAATATTTGCTCAGTGAAAACTAATCGAAAGAGCCTGTCGAAGAGTGGAAGGTCGGCTCCGGATTTACCGGCGAAATTTAAAATAAATTAAATTGACAACCATTGCGTGTTTTGCTCCGCAGTGAATTTTGCCGTCAGACTAGGCTTTATTCAAAGCTCTCTCATGCTTTTAAAAAGCTCTACTTCGCACTAACCGGAATTAATTAAGAGATTCCCGTGGTAGCCCCATTTCTAAGAAAGCAGCGCTAAAGCATGCAAGCACAGACGAAAAACCATAACACATCACCTATGTCCTGTTCTTGCTTCTGTAGTTGCATGCTTTAGCGGTGCTATTTTTTGTTAGATTGAAAATGCACAAACTAGCCCAAAAAGAAGTTTTTGTGAGGCTCACAAAATTGTTAAATATGATGTACCACCAAGTGTCTATTATTACGGATGTACTTTTTTGTCTGTACATGAGCAATATCATATATTTTCAAGGAAGCAGAGATTTAGTTTTCTATGCTAATGATACCATTATTTTCTCTCGGGTACTCATGTGTACTCGGTAGAAAAAAAGGCTAACGCCTGGTCGTTTAGTTTGACAACATGTTTCAAATCAATTCATGCATTATAATAAGCAAGTTAAACTAATTAAAAGAACACAAAACATATTATTTTCAGGGGAACAGGTGTATAAACTTGTGATAACCAAAATAAATTTAAAACATAATCGGCAGCGAGGGCAGTGAGCAACTTGGTTTCTCGGTGTTTAGTACCAGGACAACCTTTCTTGGAATTCTCATGTACATCAACTTTGTACTTATTTTTGTCTTTTTGTAGGTGTTTTAGATAGATTGCGATAATATAGGTCGATGACATAGAAACAACGAATCGAATCCATTATTCAATTTACACGTTGCAGTTTAAGCTACTGTTTCCTTAGAAGGTTGAAAACAACGATAACAAATTGATATACTCTCCTGGATCTTTCCTTTACACGGGTTACCGGCACGTTACAACTTTCATAGAGCTGCACGCGGTTATTGAAGACTATATCGAAGAAGCGTAGCATGTTGAGCCAGTTGGTGCATGTTACAAAGGAATAGAAAAACCAGCATAAGAGACGCGTTCACACGGCGAAGAAATAAACAGTGCTGGAACACACCTGAATATTTTATTTCTTGAAAGTCTCCAGCAGAGTAGGGCGCACATGCGCATAAGCAGACTCATGACTGCATAGGAGAAGATAAAAAATCAAGTTATCGGTTGATGAAATTTTCTTGCACGTGGAAACTAAGTCCCACACATATACTGAAACTCTCTGGATGAAAATTTTCATCTAGAGAGACGGGTCACAACGTGACGCTCATGCAGAAATTTTTGTAAAACCAGAGGGATTTCCTCAAAAGGCAGCATAATCAATCCAGTACCCTCACAATACTGAAGTGGTTCCTTGTGCTCGCCTGCGCTCTAGAAATCTGAAGCGGTGGCTCCATCGCTTGCTATTAGGTTTGAAATGTTTTAGGTACTATTCTTGGCAAATTGAGTGAGCATCGATGGACTCGAGGACGAACGTTAAGGCAACCGAAAATCGCTTTTACGTCTTAATGACACCAGGAAGAATAAGTAAAACACCTCCAGCGGGATTCGAACGACCGGCAGCGTTAGAGCTTGCCGACAGACCACCCACCATAACTGCAAACGGTCACCCAGAGTGTTTTAACTGGTAAACTTTCGCGCTGCTTGTTGGATATCGCCGTCGCCATTGGCTTCCATCCGTTCGTTCTGGGCCGTGAATGTGTGCAAACGCCGTTGACGGGCACGCGATGGACTTCAAACAGCGGAAGGAGCTTTATGAATCCGGAAAGAGACGTTGGTCATGCTGTCGAGTCCAAAAAATTGGCTGTCCGTTTAGGATTGCTAAGTAGGCAATACTGCGATAATTGAAATTCGTTTTTGAGCAAAAGTTTGTCTCACATCTCGGTGGACACCCGAGCCGCGCAGTAATGGAAGGGTGGCAGGTGGGAGTGAAAAAAGAAAGTGATAAAGGGGTTCCGTAGCGCAGGGCTTCGGAATAATTTTGACCACCTAGCTGGGGATCATTATCATGCACTGACACCGCACAGCCGTGGCCCCCGCGATAGAGCAAGGTGCGGCGCGCCGCCGGAGCCGATCGCGGACGCCACGGCACACCACACTCTCCTCCATCCCTTCCCCTGCAGCGCGATACAGTTTAGACAGTTGCGGCGTTTTTCTTTTCTTTAAAACCGATTTCTTCTCCTTTCTCCCCATTTCCACACCATGCATCCCTTTCCTTACTCGCAGCGCCTAACCAGAAATGGAGACTTTCTTTTCTTGACAACCTCGCCCTCCCTGGTGGCAGTGGAGAGCGGCCTGAATTTTTGTCTTGTAGTTTACACTCCCTGACAGGGGTGGAAGCGCCGCATCCGGTGTTAACTTTGTGCGTTTTAGTTCCAAGTCCACTCGCCGCCTTTGCGGGCGGTCCTGCCTGGTGGCACAGGCTTCGACCGAGGGCCCAGCCCGCCCGTTCGGTCGGGCTCCTAACAAGGCAGCGAACGCCACTCACCCGTGACCGGACCCCTTCCTTTGCTCCCTCCCGCGACCAAATAACACCTCCGGTCAAAGCAAAGAAGCGGCGGCGGGCACCGCGACGTGCCGGCGCTCTCCGGAAAAGCGTGACGCCGATGCGCTCCGCTCAATTATCGAAACGACGCTTCCCGGTCGGCGAGGGAGCGGAGAAGGAGCGACTGCGCGCCCCAGCGCACCGTAACAAGCGGGGCCACAAAGCGTTGGCAGCGAGTCAAAGGGTAAGTAGTGCTCTTCGAACGAAAAGCGAAAGGAAGCGAGTTGGGCGAGTGCAGGCCTCAACCGTACCGAGACGCCACCGGTCACATTACTTGGAGAGTAGCGCGAGAAAGAACACATCAAACAGCAAAGCGGCATACTGAAGCACCTGATCGCGGCGCCGCCGCCAAACGTTAAGCATGGCGTGCATTTAATTAAGGCGAAGCAGAAGCGTCCACACATCGAGAAAAGGCGGAAGTGTTCGTTCTGCGCCGCGCTTGCTTAGCAGATCTACGCTAAGCGCTGGGAGCTTTCCGCAGCGTGTGCGCTCTGCTCCTGTTCGGCAAACGGATGCTCACCGGTAGTGCTGACAGATACGATGACGGAACATCTGAGGCACCTGATTCAAAACGGTGTTGAACATTTTTTTTTAAAGGAGGCCGAAATGAAAGGTTACATGTAGAATCTATCTCTCAGCTGAACCTGCCATACGCATGATTTGCTGGAAGAGCTGAGTGTCTTCCCGAACAACGAGCCATTGGCTGACATAATTCATTGGAAACGGCTGAGGCACTCGACTAGTGGTCGTTATGTGCGATTCTGTATATATTTAAAGCGCGTCTCCCCATTCGTACCTGGAATGCTAAAAGATTGTCTCACTGATTGAGTTCGTTTCAAATGCTGCGTGCGCTGGATTGAAATTCTTGCGTCATAAAGAGTACTTTCAAAGCGACCCTGCTGAAAAAAGTTGTATGGCCCATTAAACTCACACTTTGTCATACAAATATCATAAAATTATCTTACAAATCCGACAAAATTATCATTCAAATGTCATACATTTCTGTAAAATCATACAGTCATCAGAGAGATTTCACAGAATATCGATATCTATGATGAAGCCTCTATAAGGTTATTGCATCATAGAACTTTTTTTAAGCAGGGGAGAGCTGTGTTTTCGACGTTTTGCGACGCTGGCGCGTGCGACCGCTCACGCCGATCACGCAAACATCCACTGCAGCTGCATCGCGCTGTGGCACTCACCTGTGATCGCGTCAATAACCCCTGCGTGCAGTCCTTAGCGCTGCCTTCATCTTAGGGTGGGACGCCCTGCCGTAAGACACCGCCAATTGTCCCGAAACACAAAAGCCAGGATTCTTTTGTCACTTACGAAAAGTGCAATACGAAATTTCGCACGAGGCCGAATCCACGTCCCTGCTTTTTGCATACTGGACACGTCTGGTGGAACCCCACCCCGTCTTATGGAGCTGAGTTGGGTGCCCGCGCACTCCGGAAATAATGGAAACGAGGCCGCCAACCTTTTTGCCCGACGTTCTTTAAACCGGGCTCTGGCAGCCTCCCACCCGGGATTCACGAAGGAGCGCGCGCACACTTTCAGCGAGCTGACGCAGGTCACCAAGGCCTCGCCTCGATGCATGCATGTCGATTACTGAAGGACTTGTTCGGTCAGAGGTATAGCTACCTGACGAGAGGCCTAGGCCTCGAGTCAGCTATACCACCTCTCGCACAAGTACTGCACAAGTACTCCAGGAGCGTCAGCCATACCCGACACCGCACACGTCCTTCAGCAGTCTACAGGCAACCCTTTGGCGCAAATTACAAACTCACACCATCCCCTCTCCTATCACCCCCTTTTGCTCTCCCCATCGTGCACACACTGTCCCGAACCTGTCGCTTCTGCCCTCCATCTCCTTTCTCATCACCCGGCGGGTCCTCCCCTCCAGGGCCTAGAGCACCTTAAGACCTGGGAGACCCTGCTCCGCTCCGAGGACCCGGTCGTGCAGACCATCGTTACCGACCGGGCTGCCAGCGATATGGACAGCAGGACCGTAAACTGCTAAGTGTAGTGTGGCCGTGCGGGGGGCCCGGAAGTCTGCGTGCTCCAAACTCTTTTGTGTGCTAATACATTTTCTGATGATGATGATAATTTCAACCGCTGCAATTGTAGCTCTTTTACATTGCGTCCAGAAGCCAGACAAGCTCATTAGAGTTTTTTCTTCTGTGTCCTGTGCCTTCTGTTCGGGTGAAATAAAGAGCGATTGATTGATTGGGTTCATCTCTGCTGCCGGCGTACCAGCGCGCAGTTATATGCAATTTTTGCAGAGGCCAGAGTTGGAAGGACTGTGTGAAAAAACACTGCCCACTGGTTGCAATGCAGCACACGCGATCACCGAAGCAGTAATTGACCAGTGTGTTCCCTGCGACACAGCTGAGTGCCCCTTACAGGCAGATTCAAACTGGCGAGTCGCAAACGTCGCGCGACCGATTTCGATCGATTTAAACCTGTCATGCGGCCTCCGTGATTCGCCAGTGAGAATCTGCCGTAGCAGTCGGTTGTCGGTGTATTAAGAAAGGCACGGTCAACGTGCTCAGCCCAACATTCGTCCTCGAACAAGGGGGAGCGCTCTGCACGAAGAGGGGCCACGGGCGCGCTCAATGCTCCTGCTGCCAGCGCGGCGCCAGGGCGCTGACACGCTCGTTGGGCGCCGCACGCACGGCTGACGCGACTGCCGCTGGGGAGCAACTCTGGTGTTGGGGCGGGGCGCACTCCCGCCGACGACATCCCCTGTCGCGGTTGTCGCGCAACGCGACGTGGTCGCCCCCTTGTCCTTCCCTTCTCTTTTTGCGGGGCCCCCGCTCGCTTGGCTGCCACACACTGCGCGCTCGAAGCCTGCGCAGGCATAAAACTCCGCCTCACGTATGGCTGCAACCTCCTCACCATTTCTAGCTATCTTTCCAGAAACCCGCACTTCGTTCGTACTCTTTCATCCGCTAACAAATCGCTGGCACTGCTGAAACATCACTAGCGCTGTTGCACTCTTTCTGTCTTCTGCTCTTTCCTGTACATGTTTTTTCGTGCGCGCAACGCCATCCCAAGAAAACTATACACCAACTCACCCAGCAAGAATTTCTTCTACATTACTTTACTCAGTAAACTGGGTTACATAAGCGGAGTTTACATGACGGGGTTCAGTTGAGGAGTTGTGTCAAAAACCGGTTACTGGGTTCATGTAAACACGGCAGAGTCGGGTCCGGGAGTCGAGGGAGCGAGTCCAGTCAACTCCATTGCAGTGGGTGGATTGACTCGTTCGACCCCAACGGCAGATGGCATGTAAACCGGATCGAGTTTAAGATGCGGGTAAATGGAGAGGGGAGATGACAAACGCAAACCTGTCTTTCGCTTGCGCCGTCGCACTTCCGAGACAGCGGTGCTGTGCCGCAATCTTTGAGGCTGCCACTGCCCTTTCGCGCTGCGCTGCTCTACACTTGCTGTCGTTGCCGTTGAACCGGCCTCGACTCGCTAAAGCCGAGTTCATGTAAACACGCAGTGGTCGAGTTGCGCTGACCTTGCTCAACTCGATCCCCTGACTCGACCCGCCGCTGTCGGGATCATGTAAGCGAGGCTATAGATGGTGAGCCGTTCTAAAAATGCATTTCTCAAGTGCTAACAAAGGACAAGGAAGGTGAAAGCATATCGTTCCAATTGTTGTGCGCTAAGCGAAAAGGCGTGATAGGTACAGCCTGCATGAGGGCAGAGAGCGATATCCTGGAAGCGTTTACATAAACTAAGGAGCAAGTAATAGTGTCAAGGAGCCATCGGTATCATTAACGGATGAAAGGGCAGGCTTTTTGTTGAGCCACTAACCGAGTGAGGGCTATAAGGGAGCAGGGCAAGGTAAATAAAAGAAAACAAACTGAAATTTCATATTTCGCTAATCGCGAATGCCAAACTTTCTTCAACATCATTCAGTGGATCATTCCCTTTCCCGCCCGGTAGTAGGACAAGAACAGGCAAGTTTTAAAAACTAGGGCTGGTTAAGCTTGATTAATGGACTCAAAAATTTGGCCTGAAGATAAACACTGAGAAGAAGAAAGCAATTTTTTTTTCCTGCTGGAAAGAACACTATAGATAAGGAAATTAATATTCCACTACTAACAACACTAGTAGATAATGTGCCTAGCTTTAAGCCTCTGGGCGTCATCATTCAAAGTTACACTGCCGTGCTATGCGCATATTCAGCCATGAAGCCATTGAGGAGGGGGAGGGGGGGCGGGGCCTTGCTCGCTTCCAATACAGAGCCCATTCCCTCCTCCACCCCCTCCCAACCTTCGCTTCTCTGCTCACCGAAGTAGGGTACAGCACGCAACCAAGAATTCGCAGCGTTTTAGGAGTACGCATCTTGGTTGAAGTCATTGCGATATTAAAAAAAGCAACGTAGCTATAGTGCACAGAATACTTTAAGTGCGGTTGCCTACAAGCAACCGGCATGGGAGGCGTTGACGCGAATTGGCGATGCTAGGTGGCGTGCTCCCCCGCTTACACGTTTGCCAAAACGTCAGGCCGCGGCGTGAAATGCATGCTTGGATTCTCGAAAGCGTTCGTTGTGCGGGAGTTTCGTGGTTTTCTTTTTTTTAGTGAAAAAGGTACCTTGAGGATGCACTGTGCGCCGTCGCCAGATCTACTGTTGTGTGCCCGGCTGCAAGAGCGGGCACAAGTCGAACAAAGAAAAGCTGTCGCGGCTTGGCGTCCAGGAACAATAGCAAGTATTTCACCAATCACAGCGCAATATTCCAAGAGTAGACAAGCCACTCAAGCGGTACGCTGCAGTCTGCGAGATGCACTTCGATAAAGTGTTCGTGTCGCGCCACTTTGAACGTGTTATTGAAAGAAAAAATGTGGGCCTTGAGAGAACGATGCCGGTTATTCTGTCTGGTGCCGTACCAACCATTTTTCCGAATGTGCCTTCCTACCTGTAAAAGCCCTTTCCAGAGAAAAGAAATAATGAGGAGATGTTGTGACCACCACTTGCTCTGCCAGAAAAACGACAAGGGCTGAACGAAGAGCTGCAGTGGTGTGCTCCTGAAGGTAGCGTACAGTGTGCGCTTAGCGGGACCTGACATGAGCCTTCTGTGCCCCGAGAAGATTGTGTCGTTTACTATAACAGACAGCAGGGCTGAAGGCACTCTTGCGGCCATGACAGAAATCAGTTTCTGCATAAGGCGACGAGCTGTTCTTTTGGTTCTCTACGAGCAGGACTTTGGAATTTCCTATTTGTACCAAAAAGGCCCGCGCAGGACTTGGGTGCGCAGACAGCAGACGCAACATGAACAGACAGCATGAAGTGTGTGTGCGCGAAATGAAACTTGCCCTAGACGAGCCTGGCGACCCACCTTCCACTCTACAGGCCGCTAGTGGTATGCACGTATGTTCATGGGCACGATTTCTTCAAGAGTTCCCGTTCGCGCGTTGCAACTCTAGAATTGCACAGGAACCTCATTTGAGCCGTATGCAGCCTGCAAATATCTCCTGAGGATCCCGATCAATCAAGAATGGCGGAGAAGAAAAAGTGAAAAAAAAAATGTTGTTAGAAAGGTGGAAGCGAAAACTCAAGCTGCGCGGCGCTTTGAAGTCAAAGTCAGTGTTAGATGAGATGAATTGCGCATATTAAATTTGAAAATGAGAAAATCCAGAAAGCGGCGCATCCAAGAAAGATGAACAGCCTTCCTCCTTAACAGAAAGCTGGCATGTTTCTTACGTGTTCAGAAATTGCAAGCCGCACATCACTAAAGGGCATGCGCTACAGCTTTGTGTGGGTTTTGGAATGCGTCATTATGTGCATTAAGGGGCCGAGGCTGTACGAGCATGTACGCAGAGGAAAAATTCTTAAGCTTCATAGGCGGATTTGCTTCATGATGTTTATGAACAAGTATGAAAGCAGCTTCGGTTTTAACTACAGCGTTCTCTCAGGAATACCAAAAAGAAATACGGAAAAATGGATGAGTCTCAGTGTCATGGCGGTCATGTAATAGACGAGATGAAACTCGCAGAAAACTTTACTCTGGCACAAGGTACTGGAAAAATTCACAGCTTCGTGTACCTCGGTGCATTCACTACTGACCACAAAAGGACTGCACCTTGTGACCACGGCATGGTTGTAATATTTTAGCCCTTGTCCGCATCCTGGCACCAGATAACAGTTTTTTTTTTGCGTCCAGAGGGAACAGGTGGTCCATTTGCTCTCCAAAGTTATTTTTGGAAGCAACCGTTTTGTCGGAAAGTCAGCCCTTGAAGTTGATTACATCACTTGCGGCGGGGAATCATGGAACCGCACGATGTGGCATCAGTTTGGTGTACGTGGTACGGCTGCAGCCTTCACGCCATCACTACAACGTCATAATGAAGATGGCAGGCGCCTCTTCTTTGCGTGAGATAATCGGAATTTTGAAGCGATAGCCTCACTACGGCACCTCGGGCTTCAATCGAAGACTGTAAATTTGACTTTCAGCTGAGTTGGAGGTCAAACCAAGGAAAAGATATAAAGGAATTCAATCAATATCCATGGCTGAGCGTCGAACCCGCGGCTGCGCGAACAGCTCACATTTAAGGGCCGCTCAGTTAGACCACTAGGTTATCGCTGCAGCCAACACGCCTCGTGTTAAACTGCACCACACACTCTCGCGCTGTGCACTGGAGAGCGCCGTCTTCATCAACATCCTGGTGCTCCTTCCCGCGGCACTGCCTGCTCACCGTCGCATTCTGTGCAGCACAAATCTGTGCTTTTGCTTCCGATTCGAATAGTAAACAATCTCTGTAGGTTTAATTATGCGCGTGAGAAATTGCTTCATAAAAACGGAAATATCCGGAACTCAGATACAGCAATAACATGTGGGAAGTTGTTCCAGCTAAATTCTCAATTTTACGGTAGCACTTATCTCATGAATATGTGGATGAAAATACCAGACATAATAAAGGATTCTTAGCGCAACGAAACAACACAAGAAAGACGACAACAAGCGCCCGCGTTGTCGTCTTTCTTGTGTTGTGTCGTTGCGCTGAGAATCCTTTATTATGTCTGAAAACCAACTAGTTCAGCAGTTAACCCTCTTAAAGAAAATACCAGTTATATAAGTAGAACTTTTTTCAAAGAAGTTCCAGCTGCTAATTGGATCGATAGGTGAAACTCGACTATGAGTGTAGCATTTGTGAGTTACAGAAGAGTGTATGTGTTGCCAGAAGTTGTCAATGTGTTTTTTTTTTTTTTTGGAAACAGTCCCGCGCTTGTGAAAAGGTGCTTGCGTTGGTTCTTTCTTCTCTTCTCTTTCTCCTATATTTCATTAAAGCCGAAGCTGACAAAACACAGGAAAATAGACCATATGCCAAGGATGACCTGGACAGTGTTGTAGTAACCACACGAGAAAAACCTGACGTTTCCTGGAGGATGCCGGCGCGAAGACACTTCTGCACAGAGGGAAGCTAAGCTATGAGTTACAGCCGTTCAACCATCATTGATGACAGCGACTCTTACCGAGAAGAAAAGTGACATTCCGCACACAAATGGGCTACCGGATATTGAACCAGGAGGGTGCCATTGGAGTGGTGCAAAGCAGGCCGAGTGCTAGAGATGCTACCATTTAACAACACGGCAGGCGCCGTCTGATACCTCTTCGGCGTCGATTAATGGGCTCTGCCATTGCCTTTACCAGGACCGCCGGCCTTCACTCCCTCGTTCCTGACCGCAGACACCCTTCGCCGCCTTCTTGCCTTTGTGCTTGGAGCAGCGCCGACTCGGCACTCATGTTTCGCGAAGGACCGGAATTGAACATCACAAAATGCATGAAAGGCGACAGAGAGCTCGTCCGGAAGCTAGTCTGCGATGGCCAGGAGGGTTGGGTCTGTATGTGGTCGGCGGTGGTAAGGAGTCGTGCGTTCTAGATAAATTTTTTTACTTCGACGATCGTTCGAAGGAGTGGTGAAGTTAAGGCGCAGCCAGTTTCGAAGTGAGTTTGAGGAGATGCTTTGAATTTAAATGATTGTTGCATATGGCTTAATTAACATTTCTGATAAAACGCATTGGGGTGCATCACCTGCAGACGGCCTGCATGTGCAGATATCCTCAGTCGAAAAGCACTCCCCCAAGGTTCCGTCACGTGACCCACACTTAACCACTTCGCTTCAAAGCCGCACGAAATCGCTGAGGGTGAAGAAAGAGCATCATGACAATCAATTTCATAGCATGGTTTGGCACGCGACTAGGTTGAGACCTGGAGAAAGTCTCTTCGCTATATGCCTGAACACGGGGCGACAGCGGGCGGCGCAAAGTGAGAAGATGTCGAGCCAGTGAACTGGTAAAAAAAAAAACGATTGCGATGGTGGAAGAAAGCCGAACGCGAACGCCTGGAAGAAGATGATACAGTCGGAAGAAACTGACGAAGACTAAAAGAAAGAAGAGCGTTGTGACTGCACAGAGAGGTACAGACAATGCACCCTGGCCAATTCCCCGCCGTGGGCATGTGCCACTAAGAATGAGGACATCATCATCGTCATCATTAGGTAAAAGCGGAGCATCAAGGGTTAATTGAGCTACCGCACGAAGACGTATTCGACTGCCTACAATCATCACAGCTTCGAGTTGACGCGCAGCGAGGAAAGGATGTTGATTCGGTGAACTTAGGCATCAGTCGATATACGCTGCGAATGTCTGCATGCCTTACCGCAAAATGCCCGCAACCATGATTTGCAACAAACCGCTGCAAAGGCGTAAAGCAGGACAATGGTTTTGCCATGGCCTGCCCACGTGCAGTCGCTGCAAGCGCCACAGCTATGGGCCGCAATGCGGCACGCCCCTGGCAGAGGCGAGACGTGCCGCGGGCGACGAGCACGATCCCGCAGATGCCCATGCTGTAGGGCGGCTCTCTTTTTTATTTAGTGCGTGGTATCACTTTCTCCGTGCGCTTGTTTTATTTCCCCTGGCTGCGTTCGTTCACCGGCTTGCCACCAGTTCTGCCCTACCTCCGAATTGACTGAAGGATGGTGCCCAAAGTGGTGTCAGGAAGCGCGGAACTCGCCTACAGAGAGGCACCAATATAGACTCAAGTGTTGCTCGGCTGCTTTTGCAGCCCGCAGCGAATATTTTCTGCGGTGACATTATTATGAGCTCTATCTAGCTTCCTAGCATTTTCGTTGCGATTTGGTCTCATCGCAGTGCCCTGAAGACCGTTTGCGATCGACACGACTTATCGTTGTAATGATGAAGATGGGGGCGCAAACAAAACGGACACAGGGAAAGACGACAACAGGACGAGTGCCTTTCCTGTCTTGTTGTCTTCTTTCCCTGTCTCCGTTTAATTTGCGCCCCAATTTTCATCATCAACAGTTTCCAACTCGCCCAACTTTCCATTCTGCTGCTTATCAATGTTACGTATTTTGTTAGTTTCTTGCTATTATCATCTGTGCTTAGGTGTTCTATGTTTTTGTCCCGTGTTCATTTTCCCTCCAATCCCCCCCCCCCCCCCCTTCCTTGCAATAACGCCCTTGAGGTGCTGCAGGTACTTGTATAAATAAAATAAAATAAATAAATAGATGCCAGAAAGGTGGAAAATTGGGCTAGCCTGTCCTGAAAGGTCATTTTGGGAGCGTTAAGACTTTGGCATGGTCAAGTGCTCATCCGTGTGTATCTGTCTCCTTGTTTCGGCGTCAGTATTTTAGCACTTCCGATATGGCGTACAAAACATAATTGAAAGATAGAAGAACCGGAATCGAACAAAGCAGACGCGAAAGGCGCATCTGCACTGCTCGCGTCCGGTTACTTTTTCACGTTGCTTTTGAGAGAGAGAGAGCGAACATCCAACTTGTCACAAATTGATCGTTAAATTTAGTTCCCTATATGTGGAGGTATCGTAGCTTTCACTGGTACAATGTTAAGATCTGTTCCAAACTAAATCCAGAACGTTTAGCGCTCACTCGAATGCGAGACTCCTGTGATAAAATTTATGCGCAAAGGTACATGACGCGCGAACGGAATACTGCGCCTGGAAACATCAAATGCGCTGAAGCTACCTTCGTCCGTTATTTATCTCTCGCAGAAAATTAATTAAAAAACGTTCACAGCACCCCTGGCTATTCTAAACGATAATTGTGATTGCAGCAGGCTCTTCACGAGAAACTAGATTCGTAAAAAGTGTCTACAGTTTGAAATGAACTCGAACTGCGAGTGCCAGTAACATGCATGATCTCAGGTAAACAAGGTGATACGAGAACCAATAAATCAAAAATGAATATTCTTATGAGAAGTGAAGGAATTAAACGCTCCTCAATTACACTGGTATCCGGCGACTTTCGAGTTGTTAATCTAAACAAGATATCGTGACAAAATCCACACACGGAATCTAGAAGTATTGAAGAAAAGCTTCTTCCGACTTCTTCTCGGATGGAGTGCCAGTATCAAATCACTCCTGAAATCAGGGCGCTATTCCCAGCGACATTCCTGGCATCAGCTTCCATTTTCGTTACTGTACCGAGCCTTGCTCTATTCTGAGATGAAGAAATTGCTGGGAAGCGTCTGCCAGCGCACGAAAAGCACATCCAACGCTCCATCTCTCACCCGGCCGCCAACAATGCTTGGCGACGTCTCATTGATTTCCGAGGGGAGGCTACAATTTCGAAGCAAAAAACCGCAAGAAACCGAAATAGCGGAATCGTGCACATGACAGGCTCGAGTTATGTGTTTTCACTTTTTGTAATTTATATAATTTTATTTTTCCTTTTGAAAGACTTCGATGTTTCTTCACTCACAAAATCAATTTGTCTGCGCCAGGAAGATTGCGGCCGATTTCTTTTTCACTATCAGCAGGAGACAGCTGTTTCACAAAACATACTTCCATGCAATGAAAAGCTTGCCCCGCAGAAAGTGCCTTCTTTGGAAGTGTGAGTACCACCCAATTCTGCTCTCTAAATTAAATATATGTCGAGTTCGAAGGTGCTGTCTTCACATTTATCGGTCTTATCTCAACAAGCCTAAGGGGTTCACATCATCCATAGCAGTATTTAAAATCATCCATGGTCAAATGCTTATGGGAATCCCAAGAGGTGGAGTAAATTTTTAATAAGGGAGTAATTACTCATTGGCATCCACCCAATTGCGCAGCCATACGGCTACAAAGGAAGGCTATACAGCTTTCTCAGAAACTTCGTAGTAAAAGAAAAAATCGTCCTGGTCCGGGGTTCGAACCAGGGACCACCGCTTCACCGGAGCAGTCGCTCTACCAACTGAGCTAACCGGGACGGCAAGCTTATTGTAGGGCGAGAGCGAATTGATCAATAACTCGAAGTGGGAACAGTGTTGGTCAAATGTTTAGGGGAATCCCCCAAGGTGGAGTTTGTAATAAGGGAGTAATTACTCATTGGCATCCACCCAAGCGCAGCCATACGGCTACAAAGCCGTATGGCTGTAGCTGTATGGCTGCGCTTGGGTTAATGCCAATGAGTAAGTACTCCCTTATTAAAATCATCCATATTATAAGGCACTCCCAGGAAATGGCTTTTAGGTTTACTTTCTTTCAACGTCATTACCTATTGCAATGCAAATGAATTCGGGAAAATCTGCATCTGAGGTACTTGCTTCATAATGCACTTAAAACTGCAGCCAACTAGGGACACCGCACAGCAAGGAGACACGACATGAGTCTCCGCGAGTCTATCTTCTTGGCAATAAAGAGCGAGCAGTTAACACGTGAAGTTGCGATTGACAACAGGGAATCCTGCATCAGTACCACATCCGTAGCCCTCAATGAAAAAAGAAAAAAATATACCTTGAACAGTTTTATAACATTTAACGCTCCACTTTATGACAGAGGATTGTTCTTGTTGCCCCAGCATTTAACATTTTTTCTTTGTTGTTATTTCTTCGGTGGTTTTTAGTAACATGTCTTCTTATCATGGTTTTAGTCCTGTGTATCACTGCTAGCATTTCATCCAGGTTGTCGTTTTAAACCTGGCTCTATTTTATCCTGTTTTTTTATCTCGTTACATTGCATATTCGTTTCGCCTGCTTTTTTTGGCCACGTGTTTTCACAGGTTGGCTTGTTTTCAATATTTTAGTACTTCCTTTCGGATGGCGTCTCGCACCTCCCGTTCTCACATGTCTTTCTTTTAGTTACTTTGTTTTTATCCGGTGACGTTGACAACCTTTATTCGCAACTGCGCAGTGTTATTTTCCTGTTTCCCCTTTTTCCTGCCCCCCCCCCCCCCTTTTCGCTTATATATTGTTACATGCGTAGAAATAAAGACCAGTTAGCCTCGTGTCGTGTCTGCTTGCAGAGTGGTGTCCCTTGTAGGCTGCTGTTTTCAGTGGCCATGAATGAAAGTACATCCTTTCTGCCGATGGCGGAGGTTGTTTGTTAGGTGATTTGTCATTTCCTGGTAGAGGCCCTAGAAACTGGTTCGTAATTAGCTGAGTTTTTATTAATTCTAAAACACACCACAATACGACTACAATGCTCGGTGATCCGTGTTACAGGGCAGCTATTGTTTGTAATTTATGCCATTAGATGAAGGTTTGTTCATTTTGCGCCAACTGATATAGTAGGCTCTTTTATTTAGACATACCACATATATTTTTCTCACTTTTTATTAATATCAGGTCTTTTTGCAAAATATTTGAAGCATACTTCTTTTTGTGGAATGTTCTTCACAGTGATCAACGCCGCCTTAGGTTCTATGAAATGAGATTTATGTTTTCTGTGTTACCACGTTTTTAAATAAAATATAAAAAAGCCCTTTATTTCAGAGCATGTCTTGCAGCAACAGAGAAGAAAGTTAACATAGCCTGACGACGCCCCTACCCCCCTTCAGTTCACATAGCATGCGACACTATACACCGGGCGCCGGGGATCCCATGGACGAGCCCACCGACGGAGCAGGCGGTCAGGGCTTACAAACGCACTGTCGTCGAATACTACACGCAGCAAAAATTGGACTTATCTGATTTACCAACGCCACACCCATCCTTATCGAACCGTGAAGCTCGCATTCTTCACCGAATACCGTTTAATCATCTACATACAACAGCCAAACTTTATCCATACCGGTACACTTCCACACCTCAGTGCCCAAACTGTCCACACACATATGCAGACATAGAACACTGTCTTACACAGTGCCACTCAGCCGTCCAGTCTCCGCCTATCCTTTCCCTCACCTTCAGCGTGGCCCATCTGGTTGTACGACATGAACCGTTGGGCGAGTTGGTCAGACATGGTTCTTGTAAACCAACGCAACAGCTCGAAGCCAAACAAAGAAGGGACAAAACACAGCGCTGGGTCGCCTTCCTGGATCTGAAACTGCAACGCGCCTTCGTGACATTTGCCCGGGACCTAATGAACGCCGAATATAAAGGCTGTTTTTATAAAAGTATTTCACCACTTACTACGGCATCAGAGGCATTCCGCTTAAACTGTAGCGCATTTAACTATCGAATCGTATGCAGTTTGTCGCAGTAAATAACACCGTCTCAGGTCGAAGTTCAATAAAACTAGGTGTTCCGCAAGGCTGAATTCAAGGTCTCAGAATATTACTCCTTTATGTAAATGACATTGTCGTTTTACGTAATACTGAGGACATCGTTCTTTGCGCAGATGACACAAACTTTTCTTTTTTCTTCCGAGTATACTTATTATTGCTGTTCGCTACCGAGAATCTGGCTCCAGAATCTATCCCACTGGCTTGAAGCTAATTAACTTAGTTTAAATGTGAAAGAAAAAAGAAAATCTATTTTAATTGGACCCATCAATGAGCAGGTGCATCCTCTGTGCACACTTATTATTAACATGATACTTTAGATAGAGCATTCGAGCATAATTTCTAGTAGTGAAATTTCACAAACACCTCCGCTGGCCAGGTCATGTCAATTCAATAAAAAGTATCGTTGCTCAAATGCTAGGCTTGCTGAATAGAATTCGCGCTTACTTTCCAAAGAACCTTAAACGTCAGCTATACTTTACTCTAATTCACTCCCGGTACTTTATTGTCTACATGTATGGGGTGTCAACCCAAAATCCAACCTCAAAACTTGCACGTGAAGCAAACGAAAGGCTTAAGAGTCATCTACGCCTGATCCAATTACGTACATATGTCCCAGTACTTTTAAAAGGGTGGTATATTGAAACAAACTGCACAAGTAAGCTAAACTGGGCTAGTCGGAGCAATTGCATCTTCGAAATACGTGTCCTGTCTTCACCTTGTCTGTGTCTTGTTTTTCGCGCTACGTATTTCGAAGATGGTATATTGAACACTGGAGCTTTGTATTATGAACGGTTTTCCAAAACTATTTATCTAGAGGTCAGAACAAATCGTGAATTGTTCTTTTCTACCAATGCTAAGGTTATATCCCTTTACAAATTCAGATATCATCTTCAAACCCTTCACTGGTACGAATTAAGGTATGCATGTACTTAATTGGCAAATTCCCAACTGTTTAAACCGGTTCCCTGGTTTAACTGGAATCATCGATTGTTCTCACTCCCTGCTTTCCTTCAGGAAAAAGGCTGCAGCTTATTATCGGAATAAACTGTAACAATCCTACAGACTTTGTCCAAAGGCGGCACATATCATATAGCCTATATTTAAGATAATGTCAACTAATCAATTTTTTATGCATCTTTACTTCCTGCTGTGTGAAATATTCCCAGTGGCCTTTTTGTTATCTTGAAGTTAATATTGTTATTATTTACTCAGTACGTGCATGCACTTATATAACTATACTTTGAATCATTTGTGCTGCTTAGGGCGTTGCTGCCGTTTTTTTTTCTTCTCCCTAGTACACGATGGTGATTATTTCTTTCATGCTAAATTTTTCTTTATATGCAATGTTTGTTAGCTTCAGGTCCGCAATTAACTCTAAAGAATATGTACCACCGTCAGCACGCATAGCACGAGCGCTGGATTGCGCGTCATCCACTGATATTACGGCCCCTGGGCGCTCAGTCCGAGACCATGTTGCACGATGTGTTTGCGGCGGTTGAAGACAGCTCGTGCCCTGCTTCAACCCTAATACTGTCTCAGACTAAGCAGCCGAAGTTCAGCGCCGCTGGTGTCAGTGGGGGATGCGCGCTCGAGCGTTCGTATTGGGTGTGCTGACGGCGGCACATAGTTCAATCCGTATAAACTTTATACTTTTGACGCGTCATGATTGCATGGAATGCCCTTTTTGCTTCCTTGTTCTTGTTAAATGTATACGCTCACTCTACTGTGCCAGTACTGCTGCTTGCTTGTGCTGCAAGTTTTTGCTGTCACAAGGGCCTAGTCAGGCGATCACTGTGATCGCCTTTTGCCACTGCGCCATGGCAGTACGTTTGTATTATCTAAAGAATAATAAACAAACACACAAACTAATGGACCGAGTTGTCTGCAGTGTCCGTTTAAAGTAGCCTGCAGCGCACGCTTGTTGCTTCAACCCGCGCAAATGAGAAAATCCTCAAGAAAAAACGCGCCTAACGGACCGAGAGTGCACGTAAGAAGACGCAGGGCATTCAACTGCCCCATGCACAAACAGTGCATCGAGCATAAAGAATCGAAGTGCTTTTTCAAACGACTGATTTGCGGAAGACAAGCATTCCTCTCAAAATAATTGGGGATATTTTCCAATACGCGTCGCTCATGTGCCAGTAGTTGGCATTGGCTCAGAGCCTTTAGTCTTCTTCGTCTCTCAGGTCTCCTCAGTAGCCTGGGCGCGGTAGCGTCTAATATTAAGAGATCTCCATCTCTTCCGGTCCCGAGCCCTCTCCACCGATTCTCCCGAAGGAGTGTCCCACTCAGTTCTCTTCGCATGGTCTTTGGTCGTAACCGCACCTTCTTCCTTTGAACACCCTTAATTGCATGTGTTCATCACTCCTCTTCAAATAAACAAACAAACGGAGCCTTGAACCCTTGAATTTGTTCACACTTGCCCTACCTTTGGCTTGTGCTCGGCTCCATTGTGCTTCTGTGGTGCGGCTCGGGAACGGTTATACGCTCAGTCGTCTTAATCGTGTCACTGATAAAAGAGAACGTGACAAGGCAACACGCATCGAAGCGCCGAGGCAAAGTGGAAGCATTTCTAGCGCTAAACTGCACCTCCGCTTGAAAAGAGCGTAGTCATGTGCCGAAGGGGAATGAATACTTCCGCATCACGCACCTCCGAAGCTTACAGGCACCGGTAAAAAATTCAAACTTTCCAGATATTGGTACGAATTACCAGTCGGAGAGGCATATGAAACGGCTGCGCGTGGAGACAAGCAAGTGTAGCGCACTATAAAACGCACTTTTCTTTGCGTGTTCGGGCCTCTCAGCCAAAGCTGTTTAACGCGCATTACCGTCGGCTTTCCACACGTCGGAGCCTGTGGCTTCAGCTCACCGCTGCGGCGCAAATGAGGCCGTAATCTAATCACCACGCTGAGGTGCTTCCGGAAACCGCGGTGCGGAGCATTCGCCACCGTTCCACGATCCTGCAGCGTCGGCCGCCACGCAGCGTTCCGTCTTTCCTTCGGCCACATAAAGAGCCTCCTCCGCCCGTTAGTCGTCGGCGCGGTGGTTTTGAAAGGGCGAGGAGCCGTGAACGCGGCTGCCGCATTCTTTTCCGCGAGAAATTTGCGATGCCCATTTCTTTGTTTTCTTTGATAATGAGGACTCCGAAGGAAGGAAGACCGGAAGTGGAACGCAATTATCCGGGCTGAGCGGAAGGGCTCTTTTGTTCGGCTCGCTTTTTCGCACGGTTCTCTCTAGATTACCGGAAGCTGATAGCAGTCTTTGATAATGACGTTTTCTGAGTGTTTTTTTTTTTGCGCAGTGCTATAAAAAACTGTCTGGTGCCAAAAGGTTCCAAAGAATGAATTCGTTTGTATTAACGTCATTTTTTGGCGCTCATCATCAAAGAATACCGCACGCAAGTAAATCCGAACAAAAAACATTAGCATTCGGCTTCTAAGCCACCTTAGAAACATACACAGGGACAAGTTCAGCAACTTCAGAAATTGCTAGAATCTATTGCGATAGTTCACCATTCTCCATTAGTGAACGTGCTGCTCTCTACTACTGAAAGGCTTGCATTTTCCAGCAATTCCGATATGATATGACTCCTACACGAAGGCGAAGTACGGTTGTGACTTAGAAAGTAAATAAAGACGATGTGCGTTCACTGAATTACTCTGGGCAATCACTGGGGTGTTTTCCGAACATTATGATGTCCAGTAGGCTTGTCCACAACATGAGAGACGACATATCTTATATCTTAAATGCTTGGAAGAGAAAGCGGGCTACGCGGCCCTAGAAAACGAAACCGAAAAACAGCGTAGTCGCGGAAGCCTTGATATACCTGTGAAGTTGTTGTAATCACCTGTGAAGCAATACATCGCTAGCACTGAAGGCGTGGGGATGCTTTCGAGTTCATTTCACGCAGACCGGACTGGACGAAAGCAACTGACAACTGAATTTTATTATGCAAAATGGAATATATAATGTAAACGGAGACCATCAATGGGCATGCGTAAGATCTTTCTTGCGTAAAGGGCATGAGCTGTTCCCGAAGAAAAGCCATCTCCCTGGGCGATAGCACTACAGAAGGCGTGCTGAGGCAAAATTCGCCGCAATTAGCTATGAGGAAAGCCTCAATAATTTATCTGCTGGTTCTGTCTGAAAAGCGTGGCCAGCACACGTGTTTTTCCCAGATGTGATTTCTTTTTTTGCAAGCATCGCCAACTTTGCAGTGTTCTGCAAGGTTGTCTGGGTGATCGCAATACTCAGCGCATTTTACGACAGCTATGGAATACCAACTAGCCTCAGTTGTCGCATCACACTGCCTATATATGAAGGTGTGACATGTCTTGTGAAGTCACCGTCCAGGGCTAAACACCCAACCTGGACGCGTTTTCGCGTGGTCGTGTTTTTTTAATTCTTGAAAGGGAATGACTTGTAGTTTTTACGAGCACATTTGTTTTTTATTGTAAAACCGATTATCAGCTTGAGTAACAAGTGGATCAGTAGACCTTGCTAGGCGGCTGTCCGTCAGTGGAGTCCTGCGGCGACCTCTTGGACTCTTGTCACGACCTGTACTTGTGTTTCCAGGTCGCAGCTGAGCAGCAAAGCCTCCCACGTGCCCGGTTGCGCGAGCCTCTGAAGCGATATTGGAGGGTGATCTGTCAAACATTCCCAGAAGATGTAGTCTAGGGTGGCTTTACCGCCGCATTTGCTGCACTCCGGTTCGAACCTATTTGGGTACACATGACTTAGAACTGTGGACTTGGGTAGAGTTTCAGTTCTGACTTCTCGCCACAGTTCTTCATTGGTTAGGTTCTTATGCGAATTTGGGATGATTAGCCTGCAAAGCTGAGTGATCTCGCGATAAGTATTGAGGCCATCTCTTGTCATTCCGACGTCCCAGGTAGCATCTACAGCTCGGGCGATATATTCTCGAGTTTTATCGTGGGCTGCCTCGTTCCCCCGCTTTGAGCCGGTATCAACACCAATTCTGCATCTTTCCCGTCTTTCGGGTAATCCTTGAGAATTCCCACAGAGATTGGAGATATTGTGCCCTTGGCAAAATTTCTAATGGTCGCTTTTGAATTACTGACAATCACTTCCGCTTGCGAGTTCGTCAGCGCCAAGGCGATTGCCGCTTCCTTGGCTACGTCTGAGGAGTTTGCGAGGAAAACGCGGCAGTACGAGCAAATAAAGTTCGAGGGTTTGTTGCAATCAAAAATGCATTTGTCATAATAAATTCGTGCATGGTGTGTCGAAAAGCGTCGTCCTTATGAAGAAAGACCATTTCGGAGTTAAAACGAAGGTATTTTAATATCCGTATGCTTACAGCACTCGCCTCAAGCGAAAGCGATGATTCTTGGAGAGAAAACGAACGGCAGCTTTGAAGCGAAGGAAAGCAAGAATTCTGATGTGAACGCCCCATTGAGAACAAAGACACAGGACAAAGTAAACGCACCGTACCAACTGATCAGGAAAGGGTATATCGCTTTCCTCACCCCTCCTTTTGCAGCAGCTGTCCGTAATGCGGTGTCTTCGGACACCAATCACATGATGTGGGCCTGTACCTCCAACCCGGCTATCCGCCCCCCCCCCCCCCCCCTTCTTTAACCAACCTAACCAGGGAGGACTGGGAGGCGAACCCGCTGGGCTGCCACGGCTTATAGACCCAACAAGCCTTAGCCGGGCGCGCCCGGGCGGCGGCCACCGCCACTAAGGTCCCAAACTAGGGACCTCCACATATTGCTTTTAAGGATCGGTCCCTTACAGGGTGATCCAAGCATACCTCCTATCCCTTGCTAATAAATGTTTTCACCACCACTACCAGAGCACGAAAGCGTCGACAATAGCTTCTGAACAAAACGATCTATTTGGGCTGATTTGTGCCCACAATAAACTGGATCACTGGGCGGCGGCGGTGTAGCAACAGGCGTGCTCGGCGGTCGTCGAGCAGAATGCTCTCCGCTCTCGATCGTGCTCAGTTGAAAGCTGATAGCGAACTTTCGAGGAAAAGCGTGTAAAGTTGCTAGAACATTCTGGAACAACGTAGACACAAGTCTGCCTGGAAGCGATCAATCGAGATTAATCTGGTCGCGTCTTTCATCACAAATAGAGCGATACAACGGCAAGCTGGGAGCTTTGAAGGATGAACAAATAGCCCGGCAAGGGACAATCAATTGATTCCTTTCGCCCCATCTCACTAACATCATGTTTTAGAAGACTCTAAAATTACATTCAAGACAATAATCTCTTCCCCCATACTATGGCTGGTTTCAGGACAAGACTTTCGGCCCAAGACGCCTTCCTGCTCCTGCGAGAAGTGCTTACCAACATCCCTAGAGGTCAAGAACATCTCACATCTTGGCCTTAGATTGAAAGGGCGCCTTCGACAACTTATCCAGCGAGGTGATCCTTCACGCCTTAAATGGCCTTAACTGCGGCGAAAAATTATTTTCTTACGTGCATGCTCACGGGCCACATGACCACGATAGGCATCGGTCAAACCCGCTCCGACGTCAGCGATATGCCACACGAAGGCAAAACTTAGGAAACTATCATTTTTAACGTTGCTATGCTGCGGCTGCCGTGTGCACTAGAAGTAGTTCCAACTGTGGGCTTTACCATATACGCGGATGATATTGTCGCGAGTGGAAGAAAAAGACGAGTAGCGATTGCAGCGCGCCGACGACGACGTTGCTGCGGGTGGACCTGCCTGTTTGTTTTGTGCTCTCTGTCTTTACCTGTTCTCGCCGCCGGCCTGTACGTCAAGCCGTGACATTTGGTGCAGGTACTGGGTAACGCATCTCATGCAGCGCACCCCGCCTCGTAGTTCGAGCCCCATTCTAAGTCCTGGCCGTCGAGTTTTCTTGGAGGAGCCCTCGGCAGAAACTGAGACTCGCGCTAGCCGACGTCAGCAAGGCCAAGCGCCGGAATTCGGACTCTTGCCCGAGGGATCGCGGACATCTAGGACAGCCAACGTCACCATGGCGTCCCAGTCACAACAAACCGACCCCGCGATTGCGTCGAGGATCGTCTACGTGCCTGTCACTCCAAGATCTGTCGTCCCGTTCCGTGGCGATGGCCTCCACGATGTTGAAGACTGGGTCCAGCACTATGAAAGAGTAGCTCGACATAACGGGTGGACTCCCGACCAATGCCTGCAGAACCTGTACTTCTCCCTGGAAGCCACAGCGAAGTATTGGTTTGAGAACCATGAGGCTTTGTTACCATCATGGGAGACGTGCAAGAGCGAACTGGTGCGCACGTTCGCGAACCAACACCGGTGACAGCAAGCTGAAGATCTGGTCCACGCTCGCATCCAGGCACCCACCGAAAGCGTCAGAAGCTTCATCGAAGACGTGCTGCGTCTGAGTGCCCGCGCCGACCCGTGGGCTACTGAGGAGAAAAAGGTACGGGCGTTGATGAGGGGTGTCCGGAATGACATCTTTGGAGCCTCATCCGCAATCCTCCGACCACAGTAGCCGGATTTGCCGCCGAAGCTACAAACATCGAGCACGCATTGGCGACAAGAACCAGTCACTTTCAGAGACTGAGCGCCCTTCCTGATGTCTCAAGTCTTGCCTCGTCTGGCCTGGGCGGAGTTGGTCTAGCCGATGTTCGAGAAATAATTCGCGACGTCATCCGCGAGGAGCTGAAAAAGCTCTTCCCTGCTCCTGAGCAGCCCGCCTCTGTCTCCATCGCGTCGGCCGTTCGCGAAGAACTGCGACACACGATGGCGCCAGAAGACGTCCCAATTGTAGCCGCAGCCGACCCACCAGCTCTGAGCTACGCCGCCGCAGTTCGTCGTCCGCCTCCCGCCCATCGCCAAGACCAGAGCGCTCCCGATTCCGGCCTTCAACGCCGCGAGTTCCTGCACCCGTCTGATGCCCGCCTGGGACCACCGAGACGCAGGAAGACCGACATCTGTAGGACTGCGGACCGGCGACCATTGTGTTTTCACTGCGGTGAGCCTGACCACATGTATCGCTACTGTCCATACCGCGACCTTGGCCTAAGGGGTTTTAACCGGGCTGATCCGTGCCCCCGCTACGGTGAACAGCCCCGCGACATACAAGACTACCTTCGACGTTCTCCATCACCGGTTATAGTTTCTCCTCGCACCTCTCGGTCGCCGCCACCTCGCCGCCCACCATCCCCTTCTCGCGGGTCTCGCCGTGAGAGCCTTTCGCCACTTCAGGAAAACTGAGTACGGCGACGCCTGGAGGTGGCGTTGCCGGAGTCGCACGAAGTAAAGAACCTCCGCCTACGTTGGAATGTCCCAGCTCGACCGATGGCATCCTTGGAAGCGCGAATCGTTTTTTAACCTCTAGCAATGTGCACGTTCTGATCGACGGACGCGACGTAACGGCGCTTGTGGACACCGGCGCCGATTACTCTGTCTTCAGCGGAAGTTTCTCTCGGCGTCTTCGCAAGGTTACCACCCAGTGGGATGGACCGCCCATACGTACCGCGGGAGGCCACATCGTAAACCCTGTTGGCAAGTGCACTGCCCGCGTCGAGATCCACGGTGAGACGTGCCCCGCCACTTTCGTGATATTGGAGAATTGCTCTAAAGATGTTATTCTGGGCATGGATTTTCTCCGTGAATATGGCGCCGTAATCGACATAGGGCAGAACAGGTTGACCCTCCGCGCACGTTCTTCATCGCCAGTACCGCCCGGGGCCACAGGCTTTGCGATGAAAGTTGATGCCGACCATGTCCACTTGCCGCCGTTGTCGACAGTTTTCCTGCCGGTCCGAGCCGATACAACAGCATGTGGAGAAGGCGTTCTGGAAGACAGTGTCCAGATGTTACTTACGCGTGGCATTGGTGCTGCGCGAGGGGTCGCAAATGTTCAACGAGGGTGTGCAAACATCTTCGTGACCAACTTCAGGAACGAGCCGCAGCACCTGACAAAAGGGTCAGTTATAGCCCAAATGGAAGAACTTAGCGGCGTTCGTGAAGCTGTTGCGCTGCCTACAGAGGCGGGCCCGCCCGAGTCTCGAGACCCTACAACGTTGCCCCTGGATATCGATCCCAAACTTGAGCCTTCCCAAACACATGAACTGCTCTCTCTTTTGCATCGGTACAATAACTGTTTCGCGACGACATCCCGAGTTCGCCAGACGCCCGTCGCCAAGCATCGAATTATTGTCGACACCGTAACGCACCCGATTCGTCAGCCGCCGTACCGCGTTTCCTTGAAGGAAAGGGAAACCATACAGGAGCAAGTGCGCGAAATAATAAAGGACAACGTCATCAAACAATCCAACAGTCCGTGGTCCGCACCTGTAATACTAGTGAAGAAAAAATCTCTGCCTCTCCCGTAAATGAGAGTAGAGTAAGCATGAAATGTTTACGGGCCTAATGTCATCTCGGTGGACACCCGAACCGCACTGTACAGGAAGGGAGGAACGCCACCACCCGTTCAGCGCAATGCCTTGCCATTTGAACGCAAGGTTTTTTGAGGAAAGGAAATGGCGCAGTAATTCTCTGCCATCTCGGTGGACACCCGAACCGCACCGTAAAGGAAGGGAGGAACGCCACCACCCGTTCGGCGCGATGCCTTGCCCTTTGAACGCAGCGCTTCTCCCCCGGATCACGTATGACAACGAAGTGTAACGCGGCATTTATGTGCTTTTTGCACGCGTTATTAGAAATCGGAAATTATAATTCCGTGCATTATCAAACCCACAGCTCCACTGATATCTTGATAAACATTGAGAAGGCACTGGCAGCAGTTATTTTTTGTCTCATCTGGAGACCAACCGGCGCTTGCATGCCGGTCGCGTAGGAGGGCTTAGAGAGTCTCGTTAAATCTCGTTAAGTCTCGTACGGTGCCCGGATGTTCTTTTCAGAGCCCGGATGACTGGAATTCAGTGCCCGGATGAGTGGATTTCAGTGCCCGGATGACTGGAATTCAGTGCCCGGATGAGTGGATTTCAGTGCCCGGATGATGGCTCTCGGTCTCGGCGTGACGTCACCACACTGCCGACAACGGGAGCTAAAAGCATTTCATGCTTAAAATACAGGACCCTATGATTTTGCGTCGACTACCGGCGACTCAACAAGGTGACCGAGAAGGACGTGTATCCACTACCACGCATCGACGACACCCTCGACCGTCTTCGTCATGCCCGCTATTTTTCGTCCATCGACTTGAAGAGTGGATACTGGCAAATTGAAGTGGATGAGCGCGACCGCGAAAAGACTGCATTTATAACCCCGGATGGCCTCTACGAGTTTAAGGTGATGCCGTTTGGCGTGTGTACAGCGCCCGCCACATTTCAACGAGTCATGGATACTGTGCTCGCCGGTCTAAAGTGGCAGACATGTCTCGTGTATCTGGATGACGTTGTCATCTTCTCAAGCACTTTCGCCGACCATCTGGTGCCTCTTGAAGTGGTTCTTCAAGCTCGTCTGAACGCCGGACTCACGCTCAAGCCTTCGAGGTGCCGGTTCGCATACAGTGAACTCAAGTTCCTTGGTCACATCGTCAGCCAAGTGGGTGTGAAGCCAGATCCCGAGAAAACTGCTGCCGTCGCATCCTTCCCTCCACCGTCGGACAAGAAGACCGTCAGAAGCTTTCTTGGTCTCTGCGCATACTTCCAACGTTTCGTACGGAACTTTGCCCAGATCGCGGCGCCACTTTACCGCCTGACGAAGGATAACGTTGCCTTTGAGTGGACCGAGGAGCAGCAATCAGCGTTCCGCCAATTAAAACACGCCCTTGCAACATCCCCCATACTAGGCTATTGTGATCAAGACGCCGACACTGAACTCCACACGGACGCCAGCAACAAAGGACTTGGGGCAGTGCTTGTGTAATTTCAGGACGGCGCTGAGAGGGTTATTGCGTATGCCAGCCGAGCTCTTTCGCAGGCGGAGGGCAATTACTCGACAACTGAGAAAGAGTGCCTCGCTGTCATCTGGGCCATCACCCAATTCCGGCCCTATCTGTACGGTCGCCCTTTTCGTGTCGTCACCGATCACCATTCGCTGGGCTGGCTCGCCAATATTAAGGATCCAGCAGGCCGCCTTGCTCGGTGGAGCCTTCGGCTACAGGAGTACAACGTCACCATCACCTACAAGTCCGGCCGCAAACATCATGATGCTGACTGCTTGTCTCGAGCCCCCGTGGAGCCGGCACCGGGAGGCGAAAATGACGAAGAGGACGGCTTCCTTGGGCATTGGACACGGCAGATATGGCTGCTCGGCAACGCAGTGATCCTCAGCTTGATCAGCTGATGGCGCACTTGGAAGGCCACGAAGCTGCGGTGCCTCGCATTTTCCAGCGCATACTGCCGACGTTCAAGATAATGCAGGGTGTTTTGTACAAGCAGAACTTCGAGAGCAGCCCGAGGTCGTGGCTCCTTGTTTTGCCGGAAGACCTGCGCACCGAGGTCGCCCAAGCTTGCCACGACAATCCTACAGCTGGTCACCTTGGCTACAGCCGGACACTTTCACGTATTCGAGAACGGTACTACTGGCCGACACTTCCTAAGTACGTCCGTCACTACATAAGAACTTGTCGAGAGTGTCAAAGGCGCAAAACACCGCCCATACGACCAGCTGGCCTTCTCCAACCACTCGAACCACCACCTGTTCCGTTCCACACTGTCGGAATGGATTTTCTTGGTCCATTTTCAACGTCGCAGTCGGTCAACAGGTACGTTATCATAGCGACGGACTACCTAACACGATACGCGGAGTCCCGATCACTTCCGTCGGCGACAGCTGTTGAGGCAGCCCAATTTTTTATTGAGTGCATTGTGCTCCGTCATGGTGCCCCTGCTGTTTTGATCACTGACCGGGGTGCCGCGTTTCTGGCCAAGCTCACAGAGGAGATCCTCCGTCTCAGCTGCACCAGCCACCGCCGAACTACTGCGTACCATCCGCCAACGAATGGGCTGACGGAGCGGCTGAACAAGGCCATGGCCGACATGACCGCCATGTACGTTGATGTCGCCCACCGCATTTGGGACGCGGTACTGCCCTACGTTACATTCGCTTATAATACCGCTCTCCAGGAGACGACAGGTATGTCCCCTTTCCAGCTGGTCCATGGAAGACAGGTCATCACGATGCTTGACGCTATGCTACCGCACGAGCCACCTGTCGACGTCGCCGATGATTCCCGACTAGTCTGCGAGCGCGCAGAAGAAGCTCGGCAACTCCCTAGACTCCGTACCCAACATCAACAACATGCCGACGCTCGTCGGTACAATCTCCGTCGACGCGACGTCTATTTTTACCCTGGAGACAAGGTCTGGGTGTGGACGCCGGTGCGCCGTCGAGGTCTATCCGAAAAACTTATGAAGCGCTACTTCGGCCCGTGTACAGTTGTTCGCCGCCTCGGTGAACTTAATTACGAGGTGCTGCCCGAAGGAACCCGACCGTCATCACGTCGTCCACCCCGCCCTGAAATAGTGCACGTAGTGCGACTTAAGCCGTATTACGCGCGATGATCGCCTGGACCCGAACTGATTTTCCCACTCCCTTTTACACTGGCCAGCAGGAGTTGCTGGGCGCGTGTGTGGTTTTCCTTCGTGTGCCTTTGCTTCCGTGTTAGCATCGGGACGATGATTCTTTATAGGGGGAGGTAGTGTCGCGAGTGGAAGAAAAAGACGAGTAGCGATTGCGGCGCGCCGACGATGACGTTGCTGCGGGTGGACCTGCCTGTTTGTTTTGTGCTCTCTGTCTTCACCTGTTCTCGCCGCCGGCCTTTACGTCAAGCCGTGACAATATAACTATATGAGCCACAAAGGATTCCTTGGACCAAAAAGAAATGAGCCTACACTAAGATGCAGGGATTGTCTAGGACTTTGCCTCTCAAAACTGCCTGCACTGCGCCCAAGAGATATTGTAGGTCACACGAGTACATGGCCCGAGATACGTGTCTACAGTTTTCATCAACCTCACGATCTAGGGTCACGCCATTACAGAAATTAACCTGATCCGCATCCTTAGTCTTTGGGTACAGAACAACCTCCGCGTCACCCACACCATCCAGAATCTCAAAACCACCGCAAACCAGAAAGATCGCATGATGAGCCGCATTACCAAGCACCGCCAAGGAATGCGAGAAGACAGTGATCGGCTGGTGCAAGCACTGGTACTTAGCCGAATCACATACGGACTACCCTTTCACACGCTAACAAAGGGAGAGCAGCAGCAAGTTGACACCATCATAAGGGGGTAAATCAAGACGGCCCTTAACCTTGCTAAATACACTACGACGGAGCGTCTGATCACCCTAGGAATCTTCAACACCTTTACAGAGCTAACAGAAGCCATTCGTGCATCTGATATAGTGAGACTTCAGACCACCCAAGCTGGACGAGCTGTCCTACACCGAGTAGGCACGCTTGCGGGCATCCGTGCAATGGATGCTCAATCCTCCTTAGAAAAACAACACAGGAAATATGTCAGCGTCTCTCGGATAGAAAAATATATGCTTCAAGACGTTCACAGAGGCAGACGACGAGCGCGAGTATCCTACCTACGCCAACGCCTAGCCAGTTCCTCCGGTGGTGTTTATCTGGACGCCGCAGCATACTCGGACGATGACTAGTACGCAGTGGCGGCAGTGGACCACCGCTTTTTCAAATTCACTTTATTTCTGGTAGAAAGCAAGTATACATCATGAGCAAGAGAGTTTAAAAGAGGAATATTCTACCAAGGAAGACGAGGCAAAAGGCGTTTCATCTACGCCTGACAAGGCCTCGCCTCCTGGCGAGATACATTGCACTCTCTGTGCTACAAAAGCCGTTGAAAGAAATATATTGCACCTTTCATTATGTGCAGAAAACAGAAGCATTGTGCACAAGCATTATATGAAATTAAAACCGTAAGTACTAAAGAAAACAAGAGAATTTTCGTTCAAAAAAAAAGCTTACATCACAACCTGTTAGTTATTATTGTGTCAAAAGGTAAGAACCACAGTTGCATAAATATTTATCTCAACAAAAGATTAGCTCCTAACTAGAAAATTATTACAGTGTCAAAAGCATGAAAAAGCAACATTTGTATCGACATAATTCAATAATCTATCAAGGAACACAGCAATACAAACGAAACACAAACCTAAATGAGATAACAAGGAGACAGGTCATTTTTTTTCTACCAGGAGTACTTTTTTTATCCGTGCTTTATAAGTATACGGTGACTGTACATTCACTGCGATGTTAATAAGCTCTGGAAACAAATTTAAAAGGACTGGAATCTGGTAGTCAAACGATTGTGTACCATAGGAAATTCTGACTTTTTTCTTAGCAAATGAATTTGCCCTAAAGTTATAGCCGCATTCTTGACGTCGGTACTTCCCAAGAAATGAATTTAGGTTACTTTTTATGTGAGTGAATATGTTCAGTGCCAAGCGCTGTCGAAATATACTTGTAATTGCAAGTATTTCATTTTTTACGAACAGTGGAGCTGTGTGTTCTCGCAACGCTGCATTTTCTATGAATCGGATGGATTTCTTTTGAAGAATATGAAGACGTTCCAAATTACCAGTGGTAGTGGTGCCCCAAACTAGTATGCAGTATTGTAATCTTGAATTAATCATGGTATAATAAAGCTGGCGCTTGAACCACGCTGGGAGCATATACTTAAATCTATTTAGCATTCCAATAGATTTCGCGAGGTCCATAGTCAAATAGTTTATGTGGTGTGTCCAGCTCAAGTTTTCGTGGAAATGTACACCCAGAAATTTCTGAGCGCTAACACGGTTTAATGTTTGCCCCTCGAAGACTAGTTTAGGTTTATTTCATTTCATTTCATTTATTTTCTCCTTAAGGGCCCGAGGGCATTACATAAGGGGGAGGCGAATTAACATGATGTAAAAAAATCTTGAACGTGGAAAAATGTGAAGAGCAAAATACAAAATACAATGAAGGCAAGCAAAAACAAAAGCAAGAAAAAAAAATACAGTAAAAAATGCAGACATACATCTAAGTCAAATAACAGCAAACAAGCAAGCGCAAGAGAAACAACATTACGCTAAGGCGCAGAAATGCAACTAAACTAAGTAACAAAAGAGTACAAAGCGGACAGTATTCAGGATGGCTGAAGTTTTAGCTTATTACGGAATTGTTTTCTGTCTGTGCATTCGGCTATGTTTTCGGGTAAGGAATTCCATAAGACTATTGCATGAGGGAAAAATGAGCTACTCATTGCAAGGGTGCGGTGGAAATTCGTGCTAGAGACTGGCTGTGGCTTAAACGGGAAGATCTTCGTAGTGGTGTTGTTAGTAGCTCATGTCTGGACCGAGGGTGATAATAGAATGTGTGAAGTAGGCACAAACGAGATATGATGCGGCGTGATTCGAGGGACGGCAAGTCGAGGTCTCTTTTCATTGAGGTGACGCTGGAAATTCTTGAATAGTTCGAGGTGATAAATCGTGCTGCACGGCTTTGAATGGCTTCGAGGTTAGCGGCGAGGTATGATTGTGACGGGTTCCAGATGGCTGATGCGTATTCAAGCTTTGGTCTGACGAATGTGAGATATGCTAGCTTTTTAATGTCTGAGGATGAGTCGGAGAGACTACGCCGCATGTAGCCGAGAACGCGTGAGGCTTCGGAGCAAATGGTTTCAATATGTGTTATCCATGATAGCGATGGTGTCATGTGCAGGCCAAGATATTTGTATGATGATGTGTAGGCAACGGGTGTAGAGTTGTTGTCAGTCCCCACTGCAACGCATTTTTCAATTTGCGGGAGCCTTTGTTTTGTTTTCAGAGTGAAAAACACGACATATTTGCCATTGGCGTCCTCAAGACTCAGCATCCGCCACAACGACGGTAACCGAACGCCTTCCATATCACTTAAAGTGACTTCCTTCAAAGCTTCCAGACCGGAACCTGAGCTACAAACGATTTGCATTTCTTCTGCGTCTTCACATTGACCGCCACTTGAAAGTGACCTCGTGAGACCTGCTTGTGCAGTGTTTTGCTCCCTTCGTTTTCGTTTTTTTTTTCGGACGGCTTCGAAAGGTACGAAGGAAGGTTCGGGAACAATTTCGGCACCACACCCCGGCAAGCGTCCACTTGCCCCGTGGCACCTCAACTGTCTGTCCGTTTATAACGTGCACATAACTCTTCAAGATATCCTGCTCATGGAAGTGCAAATCACACACCTTGGATTTTGCAGAGAGTTCCCGGTCGGCACGAGGAATCGCTCTGTTCCACGCCGAGCGAAGCGTCTCATTGCTTGGGGCACAGAAAAAATGGCGCTCCGAACTGTTAGCATCGTTCCGGTAGCCGCTTTTGCAGCCCGGAACGCAGCACGTCGGCATCGTTTGCTGATGTTAACACATGCGGCGAAGACTAAATCTCCGTAGATTGCATGCTTGCTGAAATCCGCCGTGAACGAGCACCCGCAAAACACGCCAGCGCTGCACCGCGTACTTCGTCCAGCCCGTTCTCCTAACCGGTTAGTTGAGAAGTGAAGCTGGGTGCGACTGCAGCGCCACGAAGGCGCGGGCCGGTGGCGGTTCCGCGCAGCGCCGCGGAGTTTGACAACTGAAGCTAGTCTAGTAACGTTGACGTGGGACTGGTGGGAAACGAGAAGGAACATGCCAAGCTCGAGGCATCATCGCTCGAGCGCGGCCAAACGCCATGCCCGCTTTTAATCCTCCTCATTCAATGTATAACGAACGAACGTCTCTAGTTTCAACGTTTCCAAAGGAGATACTTCCCCCACCTCATAGGAAATTAGACACCCCAGCTAAAGTCTCTAGGCGGCAGATAAAGACGAACACATTTCCAGACGTCCATAGACTACATCCCATACACCCAAGATTATACTCCGGCACATGTCCCTGGTGCCAGGTCCGCCCTGCACTCTTCAACATTTCGTGGGGATGTGGGGCCAAACCAAATACTCTAGAGGAGAAAAACACTTATTTTGAGCGGCGGGAGGCGCTGCTTACCAGCGATAACGTGGAGAACCAACGGGCCCTTTACACAGAGGTCCACGGGGCAGTTTAACCCAGCGGAGCCCTGGAATGAGGACCACAACTATAAGCTCGTACAACTCCCCCTCTTTAATAAACTTTTTCCTCCTCCTCCTCTCAGAGATGACAAAAAATCTAAAGAAACGCCAAAACATGAAAGCATCAGACTTCAGAGACAGAATAGAAACGGAAAATTGGCCATGCTATTCAATAAACGCTAGGTAACCCACCACAAGGGCGTTTAATATCGGCGTAATTGGCGAAACCTCAACGAAAACTTCTTGTACAAAGCTTGCTTACGTAGTTGCGTCCAAATGCGGACTAAATCCACTGGAGCGTGTGTGTCCACAACGTGTCGCTCGTCTGAGACCTCACTCAGCGTAAGCAGGCCAGTCGACAAAATTCTTCAGCGCCACATAACGAGTGGGATATTGGCAGGTAATCGTGAGGCGAGAAGCGCAAGATGTTGTGTAGAAAAGCACAGGACTTCTTTACGAGATACAAACAAGACCACACAAAGCACAGCGTGTGGTCGTTCGAGCCTCGTCTTGTCGGCCCGTCTTCTTTGCGCAGTTTTAAAATGACTGAGCTCTAGAACCAACTAGCCAAATTTTACGCCTTACATCAGAAAAATCAAAGTAATGTTCAACGGTCTGGCAAGGGAACAACAGTTAACAATCGATAGCGAGGTGCTGGCATTTGTAAGTGAATGCGTTCTTAGGGCAGGTAGTGACCGCTGATCCGGATTATGAGGGGAAGTAACTGAGAAGGATAAAAAAGGGAACGTTCTCTGAGATCATGACTAGCAGTTTACCAAAATACCTCAAGAGTAAAGAATACAGCATCTGTATGTTTCTGCACAGGATTATGGGGCAGAACCGTGGAGGCTGAACGGTTCACGTTAAGTTAAGGACAACACAATGTGCTATGGAAAGAAAAATGGTATGTGTAACGTTAAGAGACCGGAAGCGGGTAGAGTTTGTGAGGGAACAAACGCCGGTTAATGATATCCTCGTTGAAATAAAGAGGAAGTAGTGAGCTTGGGTAGGGCATGTAATGTGAAGACAAGATAACCGCTGGTCCATAAGGGTAACGGAGTGGACTCGATGAGAAGACAAGCATATGAGGGGGCGGCAGGAAGTTAGGTGGGCGGATGAGATTAAGAAGTTTGCAGAGATATGTTGGGCGCAACTGTCAAAAGACATGGTTAACTTGCGAGTAATGTAGGAGACATGTGCCCTGCAGTGGGCGCTGTCAAGCTGATTATGAGGATGGCATTATATTCAGCAAGGCGCCAGCAAAGGCCCCTGTCAAATTATGCTAAAAACCACTCACTCAGGATGGGAGCAATACAAGAACATATACGATTCCATTTTTTTTTTCAGATATGGCCGCCTGTTCCAGTGAATAAAAGTAGATCGGAGGCAAAACTCAGCTTTAAAAGACTCTGCTCTGAGTTTTGGTCGCATTCTGGAGAGCGACATTTACAAACGTGTCGTACAGCCTTGAACGCACGAAGGCTTGCTAGTTGTAATAACGTATAGAACCGATCTTTAATACCTTCGAAAAAGGAATTGAGATGCATTTGAGTGGATAACTTTATGTAATACGAAACAGCGTCGCAGTTCTTCACCTAGAACGGGTCATCAGTGTGTTCCCCGCAGGGAGGCGTCTGCAGCATGCAGACGTTGGTGAGTGGCGACACCACGGGGTTAACCCGAGCATCCGCAGGGACATCCCCGCAGGGGGATGATGGTGAACAATGCATCACCACGGACCCGAGCATCCGCGCTTAAGCCGTGCGTGGCATCGCCGTGTCCGGGGAAAAGGGGATCCTGGTGGTTGAGCCGATGCCGAGCGTTTGGACCCTTAAGGCCCCTCGGCGGAGGCAACACACCACTTTGGCCCCAGCTTCCTGTAGACGGCACCTCCGGCCTGACCCAACCGGAGGAAATCGGCAGTCGCCTTTTCCTGTCCTCCCCTCTATCTTTCACTTTCCTATTCCCTTTCTTACAACCTTCCTGTATCCTCCTCTCTTCTTCGTTTTTTCCTTTTTTTCCTGGCGGCGAGGGTTAACCGTGTGTGACCAACTACCCTGAGTTGAGTCATATTAGGTTATAGTTAAGGTGTACAGCTGGCGTAGGCAGGACTTTCTTTCAAGTTCCTGTCGCGTCCCCTTGTTGGACTCCATGGTGGGTGGCTGGCACCATGACCGAAAAACATCAATTTTTTATGGCTCCCCCCCTTTCAAAACCTGATCGCTCTCTGAAAAGAGGGCGGACCGATGCAAGCGACTTTTTCCAAAAAAGAAAGATAACTTTCCCGAAATTCCATGTTGTACATAGCAATGCAGAAGAAAAACAAGCAAGACTGATATCTCCGTTCCTGGTAGCAAAGTGCTTGACAGATACCTTGGGCCTTGGGTACAAGGTATCAAAAATGGCCAGTGGTGACTTACTGCTCGAATTGCATGACACCGTCCAGTACTCTAAACTCTCAAACCTCGTGTCCATAGGGGAGATTCCGATCTCCGTTACTTCACATCGATCTCTAAACACTGTCCGAGGCGTCATATCTGAAATCGACTTTGTCCACCTCTCTGAAAAAGAAATGCTTGAGGGCCTTACTGATCAAGATGTCATAAATGTTCAGCGAATAAAGATCAGGAAGGACAACAAAGAAATTGACACGAAACACCTCATCCTCACTTTCAACACCAGCATACTGCCTGAAAGCATAGAAGTCGGATATCTGAAAATAAATGTAAGACCATATATTCCCAACCCACGAAGATGTTTCAACTGCCAGAGATTTGGCCACGGCTCACAGAGTTGTCGCGGCCGCAAAACTTGCGCAAAATGCTCTTCGAAGGAACACCAATCCGAAGAATGTGTTGCTAACCCACGGTGTGCAAACTGTGAAGGAGACCATGCTGCCTACTCCAGAGCTTGTCCTTCATGGAAAAAAGAAAAAGAAATTATTACTCTCAAGAATACACAAAACATTTCTTTCAAAGAAGCACGAAGGCAATACGCTCAGACAAACAAATTCTCCTTCACTGCAAAAACAAACTTCGCCGATGTGGTGCGTGGGCGCGGCACACCACACCAGGCTACGGCACCTGTCCAGGCCACACGCAGTGAGCCTGTGGCGGGGCCACCCGCGCCCCCGTGTGGAGTAGCTAGCGCTACTCCGCAAACCCCAAAGGAGGCAACGCAGACCCCCGGGTCGGCGGGCCTCAAGACCTCTTCCCACAGGTCGAGGTCAAACTCGAACGTGAACGTGCCTTCTGCACGGTCGTCCAGCGCCTCCGCAGAGGCGATGGGCACGACCCCGGGCAGCCCCGCGCCGTCCACGTCGGACGGTCGGCGGAGCTCTCTGGATCGATCAAAAAAAGACAGGCCCCGAGTCACGGGGCCATCAAAAACTTGATCTAGTTTTTCACCCGATACAAACACAAAAATAAGATGGCTTTCATAATACAATGGAATTGTAGAGGACTTTTACACAATTACAGTGACATAAAAGACATACTAGGAGCACATGCTCCTGTCGCCTTATGTCTACAAGAAACAAATTTAGGTCCCCAAAAAAATAACTTTCTAAAGAATTACACTGTTTTCCGCCGCGATCGGGAACAGGCGAGCCGACTATCGGGAGGCGTAGCCATCATAGTTAAAAACGGCGTCCCGGCTCGAGAGCTTAAACTAAAAACAAGACTTGAAGCTGTCGCAGCCACTCTGGTTGCCCATAAAACCATCACAGTGTGCTCACTATATATCGATCCGCACTTTAATTTAACACTACATGACTTAGAGGATCTTTTAGAGCAGCTACCAGAGCCATACCTGGTAGTTGGAAATTTTAATGCACATTCACATTTTTGGGGAAGTGAAAAAACTGACGCTAGAGGCCATCTCGTAGAGGATTTTATTTTATGCAATGACGTCTGTTTACTCAACTCTAATAAGCCTACATACTGCTCCCCAACCTCGGGGAAAATGAGTGTTTTAGATTTGTCTTTTAGTTCACCGTCTGTTTTTAACGATTTTAACTGGAGTGTTTTAGACAATCCACATGGAAGTGATCATCTCCCTGTCGTAATAAGTCTTTCATCCTCGCTAACAGTTATTCCCACAAAACCACGGTGTTGGAAGCTAAATTTAGCTGACTGGCAACTTTTTACAGCACAAGCTACATTAGAGAAAATAGTTTTAGAAAATGTTGACATCAATGAGATAAATGAAAAATTCACGAATTGTATCTTAGCTGCCGCACATTTAGCTATTCCTCAATCCTCTGGAATAGTAAAACAAAATCACAAATACTGGCACACAAAAGAATGTAAAGATGCAAAAAAGAAACAAAACAAAGCCTGGGGCATTTTTCGGAGATATCCAACACATGACAATCTCATAAACTTTAAAAAAGCAAGAGCAAAAGCACGATACATCAGACGCAACGCAGAAAGGGCATCATGGCAACAGTACATATCCTCGATAAACAGCTCAATAACATCCAAAAAAATGTGGGAGCAGGTGCGTAAATTCACTGGAAATTTTACTCCTTTCACATTTCCAATGCTAACAACACCCGGTACTCAAAAAACATTAGAAGAACAGGCAAACATATTGGGTGAGCATTTTGCTACAGTATCAAGCTCAGCCAACTACACACACTCCTTTCAAAAGCACAAAACAATAGTAGAAAAACAAAAACTTCCCCTCAGAACATGCATACATGAAGACTACAATCAGCTTATTACAATGCAGGAACTAAACACAGTACTAACATCCGGTAAAAAGACAGCACCAGGCCCAGACAATATACATTATGCCATGCTTGCTCACCTCTCTGAGACTGCCATAGAGGCTCTCCTAAAATTTTTCAATAAAATATGGATGAGTGGAGAAATCCCCCAAGCATGGAGAGAAGCAATCATAGTACCTTTTCTAAACCTGGCAAACCACCAACTAGTCCCACCAGTTACAGGCCAATAGCACTCACTAGCTGTATAGCAAAATCATTCGAAAGCATTCTAAACATCAGACTAACCTTCACACTTCAGTCCCGGCAACTTTTAGATATACACCAATGCGGGTTTAAAAAGGCATGTTCCACAACTGATCACCTTGTTCGCTTTGAGAACACAGTCCGGGAAGCGTTCATCCACAAGCAACACTGTATCGGGGTCTTCTTCGACCTGGAGAAGGCTTACGATACCACGTGGAGGTTCGGTATCCTCCGTGACCTAGCGGACCTAGGTATCCGCGGCAGGATGCTGAGCTGTTTGAACGACTTCCTAACCAACCGCACGTTCCGAGTCCGCCTAGGCGCAACCTTCTCCAACACTTTTATACAAGAAACTGGCGTACCCCAGGGGTGCACCCTCAGCACGACCTTATTCATCATCAAAATGAACTCCATAGGAAAAGTAATCCCAAAATCCATAATGTACTCAGTTTACGTAGATGACCTCCAAATAGCATGCACGTCTTCCAGCATACCTACCTGTGAGCGACAGATACAAATAACACTAAATAAACTGGCCACCTGGGCAGATAGAAACGGATTTAGATTTTCTCCTCAGAAAACAGTAGCGGTTCTATTCTCTTTGAGACGAGGCCTACAGGCCGACCCCACACTATATCTAAACCAGACCCCATTACCAGTCAAACAAGAGCATAAATTTCTAGGGGTAACTTTTGATAAAAAGCTCAGTTTCTTGCCACATATAAACAGCCTAAAGAAAAAAGCTTCCCAGGCCCTCAATGTACTGAAACTACTGTCAAGAAAACGCTGGGGGTCTGATAGGGCATGCCTGTTACACATATACCGTTCTCTGGTTCGCTCTAAGTTAGACTATGGGTCCATCGTATATGGCTCAGCAAGACCATCCTACATAAAACGACTGGATCCTATCCACAATCTTGGTTTAAGGTTGTCTTCAGGTGCTTACAGAACTTCACCAATAGTAAGTCTGTATGTGGAAACGAATGAACCTTCCTTAGAAGATCGAAGAACTGCACTAACTTGTACATACATCCTCAAAATCCTTTCACAGCCCAAACATCTCTGTTACCCAATTGTCACGAAATGCCCATCCCGAATGCTCTTCAACAACAAGCCCCATGCAATTAAGCCGTTGCTCTTGCGCTTCGAAGAAAAATGCCAAGCTGTGAACATACTAAATGAAATCAAAAATATTGCCCCAAGACACGAAGCGCTATCACCGTGGTACACTCTCCCCACAGTGTGTGACGTCACACTAACACGCTTCAGTAAAACCTGTACGCCACACGACCATATAATACAAGAATATCTAGCACTACAAGAAAAATACAGAAATTACACTGCATTTTATACTGACGGGTCAAAAACTCATGCTCATGTAGGAAGCGCAGTAATACAAGGAAAAAATGAAAATGCAGTACGACTGCCCTCATGTGCTACAGTTTTCACCGCGGAGTGTTATGCTATTAGTGTTGCGGTACAGAAAATAACAAATGAAAACATCAAAAATAGCATCATTTATACAGATTCACTGAGCGTCCTTACAGCATTAAACTCCAATAATGCCACAGAGCCACTGATTGGAAGCATCATACACAATATAGTAAAGGTCACAACACGAAAACATGTTATGAAATTCTGCTGGGTTCCCAGTCACGTTGGCATTAGGGATAATGAGAGAGCCGACATGTGTGCTGCACAGCCAGAGCCATGGAGGTGAAACATGTGGGTTTGCCTCCGAGGGATTACATGAAGTTAGTGCATAGCAAACTAAGAGCCAAATGGCAAGCTTCTTGGGAAAATGAAAGAAACAACAAGCTGCATACTGTAAAGCCTATTTTGAAAGAATGGAAATCATGCCGTCATAAAGAACGTTTTATCGAAGTAATTTTATGTCGTTTACGCATAGGCCACACACACATCACCCATAACTTCTTATTAACAAAAAAAGACAAACCTGTGTGTGAAATGTGTGGTGAGGAGCTCACAGTGAATCACATTTTAATCTCTTGTTCGCATCTCGAAGAACTTCGAAAGAAAATTTTTACGGTATTTTACAATGAACACATTCCATTTCATCCCGCATTACTTTTAGGCGAGCAAACACTCGTCGAGTTTTCACTTGTTTGTAAGTTTCTAAAGAAAGCCAATGTTTTAAATTTAATATAATGTAACTTCTATACACTTAACACAACATCATCTAACCTTGTGTTTGGCGCATGATAGCCATAGTTGCTTATGCGCCATAAAACCCCATATAACTAACTAACTAATCACCAGTGTGTAAAAAGCTGAGCTTTTTTCTGACGAAATATGGCAACTGATGTTTTCCAAGTGCCGTTTACCAAGACAACTGCGCTGAAGGGGGTGTGAACCTTGTGAGTCTATTTCGCTATTTTATAAAAAATGGCAGTATTTGTGTTGTCACTCATTATTTTATTGGCTGCGCATGTGTGATGCCACACCATGACTTGCCCTTATTTTCCGCTCTGTTCATAACAAATTTTTGCTAGTGACGCTCGTATGTTCCTGTCTTTCTTCACCACTCTCCTGGTCTGGTTGTGCGCTCAAACTTTCATGTTATGTTTTACCAACATCCTCAAACTGCAACTTATTTTTCTTCTACCGCACTCCCTTCTACAAGAGCCAATGCGCTAGAATGCAGCTTCCATAGTGGTGCATTTTTGTTTCGAGTGTACTGACTCAACTGGCGGTGCGACCTGCACCTCTCCCTCAAGACACGTTCAACTAAGATTGACGTAATTATCATCATCAGCAGCAGCAGCAGCAGCTTGACTACGCCCATTGCCAGGCAAAGTCCTCTCCCATGTCTCTTCAATTAACCCTGTCCTTCGCCAGTTGCGGCCACCGTATTCCCGCAAATTTCCTAACCTCTTCCGCCCACCTAACTTTCTGCCGCCCCCTGCTACGCTTGCCTTCTCTTGGAATCCACTCCGTTACCATCAAAGACCAGCGGTTATCTTGCCTTCGCATTACATGCCCTGCCCAGGCCCACTTCTTCCTCTTGATTTCAAGTAGGATATCATTAACGCGCGTTTGTTCTCTCACCCACTCCGCCCGCTATCATTTTTCTTTCCATAGCTTGCTGCATTGTCCCTAATTTAAGCTAAACCCCCTTTGTTAGCCTCCACATTTCTGCCCCATAGGTGAGTACTGGTAAGATACACCTGTTGTAAACTTTTCTCTTGAGGGATATTGGTAAACTGCCATTCATGATCTTAAAGAACCTGCCATACATGCGCTCCACACCATTCTTATTCAGCTAGTGATTTCCCTCTAATGATCCGGAACAGCTGTCACGGAATGCGTTAATAAAAGTATAAACATAGTCGCGCTTACTTTGAACTTGTTTGTTTCTCAGCCCGTTTTATGGTCAGTAGTGTACTGTGTACTAGCGCGCTGTTCCCAAGATGCACAACCACCCGGCCGTTTTTGGTCACTGTTGACAACAAGTTCGCTGTTTCCGGCGGCATGTCCAAGCTAGTGGCTTGCTTCGCGTGGCGATTGGACTTTCGCATAGCTCGCAGGCTGCAATAATCAAACAGGGTGGCGACGAGAGTCTCCCGGAAGGTGATATAGGGCTCTGTCGGCTTTCGCTACCTTCGTGGCTCTCACAGTATGCGCCCCACGCCTTCGTGAGTTCATTTGTGTGCCTTGCAAGCTGGGTTTCCATCGAACGTCGCGTATGTCTGGACAAGTGGCGCCCTCTGGTGACAGCGCTGCGCAACCCGCGAGGTGCCTAACAAAAGCAGGCCGACTTCGCTTTTCCATGAAGGTTGCTCAACGCTCACTGGTAGGGCTTAAATTACATTACTGCTATTAATACTATTATTCGTAGTAGAAGTATTATAAGTACTAATACTATGCACCCAGAACAAACGAAAGCTACGCGGAGGTTCGCATTAATTGTGACGATGGGTACTAAATGTCCTGCAGGCTACAGATGCCGAAGTAAGGCTTTTTGACGGGCTAGTTGGTACATATTCATATTTGGAAGGCTGTGCGCTAAAAAGACGTTCACAGGAAAAAGGATAGAGATGACAGGAAAGAATGTGCTTCTTTCCTGTCACCGCTATCCTTTTTCCTGTGAACGACTTTTTAGCGCACAGCCTTTCAATTACAAATGCCGAGCGGCACTGCCCTCAGCCACTGAGCTGTGTATTAGTCTCTTGCTTCGACAAGACCGGCGATATCTGACGAGTCAGTTTTTCCTCGTTGTTAATCGGATTATTGAAGCAACTGACGCGAGTGAGCCAAGTCTTATTAATACAGTAGCCCGATAGCGATGTTAGATACATATTTCAACTTTTCAAGCGTGCAGGCGTGTGGTAAAGCGTCATATATAATTCCTTCCCGAAAAATTGTTCTCATTTGACAATGTAATTTCCAATGGTATTTTCAGCCCATTTTGTCTCATACGAAGTGCACTGGGCATATAACATGTCAAGCTTCTCCAAATCGGAGGAAATTTCGAGCTTTTAGCCGTTTACTTTAAACCGGATTTTTTTTTCTTCGAAATTAAGTAGACATCATTTTTCCCTAATATGAATACGCTTGACGAAGAAGAATTATCTCCATTGAAAAAATTTTAAACATTCACACATATGCCAATATACTTTCGGTACTCCTGAGTGGCGAAAAAAATAGGACATAATTTTCAAACCGTAAACCATGGCAACCATACATTTTTCTCAAAGCGCTGCGGCACGATTTGAAGTCGAAGAGAAACAATAATAACATAATAATTAATAACATCTCTTATCAAAAGCACTACAAAACCGTACGCAACAAGACGCGTTTCGTCGTCGCCTTTAGTACAGAAGACTACGTGCATATGTGTTCGAAAACATTCCTGATACTTCCGTGTTAAACCGCATTGGTAATTAGGCAGCGACTAATATGCATTCATTTCTACGATCGCTGTCACATGAGCACTTTCCAATGTGGTCTAATCTATCGGGAACGAGCTAGATGCAGATTTGGCGAAGCTGCGCGGCCAGTCCAATCGTAGTCGAACCAGATCCTTGTCATTCCGAAAGTGGTTGCGTGATGGAGATTTTGGATTTCGGTCGAGGGCTGCCATCCTCGTGGCCACGAAAGAGCCGGTAGTTATAGGTTATATGAATCCTATCAAGTTTGAGAACTTCTTTATTCTATTCAGTGCGGCTTGATTTTTTTAAGCGTATTAACGGGGTGGAGAAATTTCCTAAAGCATCCAGAGGCCACGAATTAAAGACGGTAGCGCCAATTTCTCCTAAGTTACTGTCATAGCGAATGCTGTACGAGTTAATTCCATGACAATGGACGACTGAAACTCGCGGGCATGTGGAGTGTTCGCATGACGTCTGCTTCACGGGTGGACTGGCCCCAATCGGGCCCGCTAGGGGAGGTGGGTGGATGTATCGTCGTCCGCTTGCTGCGCGCTGCCACGCGCCGCATTTTACTTGGGTTTTCGTACACCGTTCCATTGCTGTTGTGGCACGTTAAAATAGATTGCACTGCTGGTCAGCAATGGTAACCGCAGCGTAGGTCTAATGTGTACAGAACAGAGAACATAATTATATAGATTTATTTACGCAAATATATTTTCCCGTTACTTTCAGTCAAAAAGAGATATTTCTTAAAATACACATCATGTCTACGTTACAGCCTTTCCCCCAATGCAGATAATGTGTGTCGACGCACCATTTAAAACAGCTCAACTGACATTTTTACCACATCATTTCGTGCATCATTCCTGCATAATTTTCACGCAGTACAGAAGGGTCATTCCGTACACAGCCAGTGCACGCAATTTAATGCATGCAAGATGTACCTTACAATGATAATTACAAAAAAAGCGTAGTACTTACGTGAACGCATGAGAAAAAACCTCTCTCACGCAATTAATGGTCTTCACTGTCCATGCTGATGTATGCGTCACCAATTGAACTCAGTTAACATACAGTGGCATAATCGGTTCCCAGAATGTGCCGACATTGAGGACTAAACCAGATGACTGCTTCCAGTCACTAAATCATTGTTCATGACCAACGGGAGCCGAAATCAGCGATGGCTCCAGAGAAAGAGAGCGGAGGTTGCGGTTCCCGTCGTATTCGTGCGGGTCTCACTGCAGTGTTCGCAATTTCGAATCTCACGAGCAAAAAACTAAACACACCGTAGCAGTCGCAAAATCGACGTCACTAACACGTGAACGAACCTGACGCCAAAGTGTCTGTGACCGGCGCCGCAAAGCAATGGACAGAGCCAGAGTTAATGCGTGACTGACGGAGTTCGCGAAACACACGAAAATGATGCATGGCAGTTGCAACGGCTGCGCGGGCCAGAAAGTCAATAGGGATAGAGAGCAGTGAGAGGCTGTTTCTCTTTTCAGAACAGTCTTGCGGTTAGAGAGAGACAGAAATGGACGGAAAGGCAGAGAGGTTAACCATGCGATGCCCAGTTGGCTGCCCTACACTTGGGGAGGGGAACAAAGGGGAAAAAAAGGAAAAAAGCGGCAATGAAATGAGTTTTTCAAGTGCCCATCACCACTATGTCAAGGGGACAGAGGGCGCGCACTAAATACTTAACGATTTTAGATGGAAATACAACCTCGAGTCCCTTAAGAATCTCAGGAGCGCTTTCAGCGCATCCTTTTGCGAGAAAGGGTTCTGTCCAAGGCCCCAGAGCCTTGGACTCTGCAAAAGGATGCGAGTCCAAGTGGTAGAAAGTAGTAGTCAGGAAACCGCGCTCTCGCTCAAAGCGAGGGCAGTCACAGAGGAGGTGCCCCATATTTTTCTTTACTCCAGACGCTAGTGCCAATTCTTCTTTCAGTAACGGTCACAACGGATGGTGTACGGAGTTGCGGCTTTAGCGCAGGTTTTTCAATTATCCGGGACGGAAATGGCTCGTGCTTTCCTCCCCCTACTATTAACACTGCACACAGCGCCAGAGGAGTTAAGCGAAAATCCGAGCGCATACTTGCACGGGCTCGTAGTGTGGTGTTATGCCTCGTACGTGGCGAAAACTTGCACTAGCTGCGCCCCGGGAGTGGGGTTGTAAACCAGACGTGTTTCCATTTAGTCGGGCTTCATTTCGAATCCACTCGTCTTCCACCATTTGTAAAACTATGTGCGTATGAAGCCCCGCATGTCGTTATGCGGGACAAATCATCGATCGGGATTCAGTGCGAACATGTGACAGCGTTGGAAACCGAGTGGGCTCGCAGCATCAAGCGGGATAGAGTTCGATCGGGATCAGAAATACGCGTATGACTCAGTATCTTACGCCACTCATGCTTCAGCGCGCAGTGCCGGCTGAGCCTAAGCAAAACAGCATTTGAGCGCTGGGAAGATTTCGTAAAGTGGTGCCATATTGGAGCTACAAATCTGGAATTGCAAGTAGATGCTAAATTGTAAAACGGTACTGAAATCACTATGACAGTTTATTTAATCGCCGCACCAGTCACACAATTCACTCGTTTTCTGGTGTCCAGCACCATTTGTAATACCATGCACCTCAATCCGTTTTTCCAATGAAATTCATATATTTCCTCGTCTTTAATACAGATGGAGGTGTTATAGAAAAAGGCTGCCCAAAGGCAGCTTGAGGTGTCTAGAAACCTAATGTTCATCAGGGCGGCAGTGTCACTGTAAACACAAATAACCCCAAAAGGAGTATAAATGGCTACCGTCCGCTTTTAAACTCCGTATCGAAAATTGTGCGATAGGCTGTAAGCAGTAAAAATGAGGAAATCCCCCTTTTTTATTGCGGTCACGAAGTCAAGGAGTAAATTAAAGCATTCACATAATTTTACTACTTTTCCAAACAGGAGTACGTCGGCTTTAATACTCCTTCAGGCCCTTTAGACACTCCTTAGTGTCTGCCCGCTGCCTAGTGGCAGCTGCCGGTTCACTGCACTTGCAGGCGACGACATTGGTTCCATCGTCGCTGCCTGCTCGTTTCTCGCCTATGTTCTTCCTGCTTCACGCACGTTTGTCATGATACAAGACACCGGATCGCCGCCGCCTTGCATAGCAGTATGATGCACAGACTGTGCGGCGAAGCCTCCAGCGCGTTCTCAGAACACTTGATGCTGCATCGCCTGCGACGGCAGTCCCCAATAGGCTTAGCAAGCCGAGTTCAGTCTAGCCAACATGGCGATGAATGGCGCGTGGACTTCCCCGCAGCCGCCAGCTTGCCGCCCGCTCCTTTGCGCGCGCTTGTCGTGACTTAAGAGACCTTAAGTCATCGACCTTAGCAGCAACACGCTGCAGTGAACGTCTAACTACAGCCAGCAATACGCGCAGAAGCGACGACTTGCCATTCATTTTCTACGCAGCATACAGATGCTGGAGGCTGCCGTGCCGCCTCGCCGTCATGGCGGTGTGTGCGTGACGGATCAGTTTTCCTGACACCGACGGCCCCTCGTTCGTTCGCTGTATCTCCAAGTGAACTTGCAGGGGTACGAAAAGCCGGGTTATCATCCCATGTATAGGGCTAAGCTGTACTGAACTCTCCTTTGATGCCCCAGACGCGCATGCACTTGACGCCGTTCCCTCTTTAGCGTGCGGAAACTTGCTGTGAGCCCCGGGTGCGCCGAGACGAAAGGCTTCATCGTTGCCCTGAGGAGCCAACTCACACAGCGGTCATTAAGTACCTGAGAAATTTGTTGTTGCATGCGGCTGAAAAAAAGAGTGTGGCAGTACGGTCGTGGCTCTTTACGTTAATATGTACAATTGATGTATGGTGAGTTTACCTAGGAACCAAATTTTCTCCATGTATTTACGCCCCATGAATCTGGAAAAGCTGCACACACAATGAACAGGTGAAAATGCATTGCCGTTGGGGTCCGTGAATTGTTGTCACTTTATTATGAACAGTGATAAGAACAAAACATCGCCTGCCCTAATCGGTTGCTTCCTTTCCTGTGTTTTTAAACTTCAACAATACCTATCTTATAGAGAAGTGTACTCTGAATTGCTGTGTGAAGGTGGCTTAAACCACACTTGAAGCACCTCATATTTCGGGCTTAGAGCTGTAAATGCTTGCATTGCGTTATATTTTTTCTAATCTTTCTTTCAGAAAGAGCCTTCTTTGATATCTTGCCTTTTAACCAGTGACAGTATGATGCAACAGGGCGGAAAGCTGAGCTAGTTGTTAAACATTCATTACGAAAAATCCAGGCGCTAACAAACAACGACACAGAGGGGACACAGCGCTGTGTCCTCTGAGTGTCGTTGTTTGTTAGCGCCTGGATTTTTCACACTATGATATGCCTTCATGTTGACAGCTAAGCAATTCAAGGTGCCGTCCTTGCTTTCAAGTGCCGAATCTCTATTTTCATTCCTTTGGGCATATCAATTCAATACCCAAAGGCAGCACGAGTCAAAGCACACCTCTTATTTTCTCCAGAGGCCAAGGCGTTGGTTCTCTGTAAACATCGAAAGCAAGCTGATGAACACTTGGCTCGAATGCTTTGTGCATAATAAAAATATTTTTTCTAAATCAGTCACTGCAATTTCAACGACGCATTTATTCTGGAACACAAAGCTCTAAAATGATGCTTCCATACGAATACTGCATTTGAAATATGCTGACTAATGAACTGAAATGTACTCGTCTGGGCATCAAAACCGCCACCTTATAGTAAGGAAAATTGCTCCAGAAATTTCCTGTAAAAACTACTCAAAAGGAACATGCGCATACTCCTCAAATGTACTATAAAGTCAGCTGCAAAGGAGTATATACTACTTCAATTATTTGCCATGCTAACTCCTTTCTGAGCAGAAATTTACTCCAAAATAAACTCTTCTCTAGAGAGCGGTAGCACTTTACTCCTTCTAGCAAAAATACTGCTTCAAACAAAGGAGTAGATGATACACCTCTATTCTGAGGAGTATATAATCACCTTTTCGGGAGTCCGCTACGCGACGAGTCCTTTACTCCTATGCGGGTGTTTTTCAGTTTACAGTGAGTACTAAAGGTTACAAAATTTTAAAACAAACACAGATACGCCGAAGAATCACCAAAGAGTATAGAAAACTGCTCTACGTACAGATAAGTAAACTTGAGCCATGTTATTTAAACGCTGAAGTGTTGCTTGTTGGGCGAGTTGGTGATAAATACATGCTGTGGTTCACGTATTTATTTGTGGCGACCGCCACAAATAAACAGTTGACAGTCATCGTTCGTGTCGTTGAGCGTTCCTCCTTTTGTCTTGTCTTGTTACGCGCTGCTCGGCTATTAAAAATTATTTAAATGCATAGTGCAAAGTTCTCGGCGTAAGCAGGAAAACAAATCGAAATTTATGAAATCATTCCTGTGAAGAAGTGGAAGTGTGTAATGAAGACCTTCTTTTTTGCTAGATTCAGTCCAGGTGCCGGTACTATCCATTCCTCGCCATGCCTTGTTACAAAGCCTAACACTTTCTTCCTTAGTTTGGCCAATTTCCTAATGTTGGTTACCCAAAAATCCTATCTGAAGTATTAAAGGCAGCTTCGCTGAAACACGTGGCATCGTTAATGAAACTATTCGCGTGAGCTGCTCTTGATGTCGGAACGCAAAGTAAGGTAGCCAATGTGCTTTTGATCCATACGTAAAAAGTTTTAGAACTTTGTTGCTCGCGCAGTGCAAGGCTGTAGACGTCCCTCCAATAAAATGGGACGGCTGTCTGCGTTCTGCTTTCCTGAAGCCATATGCGCGTACGCAAGAGCGGTCCGGCGACAACGCGCATGAAGTCCCCAATCACGGGCCACTCCGCTATTCTCTCCAAAGAACGCGTGACGCAACTAGTTTGCGCGCCCTGAGCTGTTGGCAAACCACACTAGCTCCCGTATCACTGCGCGAAGCAGTTTGGCGTCGTAATTAGCCAGCGCAGTTTTAGGAGTGGGCAGTGGTGTTCGGATAACACGGTTTTCGGGCCTTGATATATTTCCCCTTCACTCTGTTTAAAAAAGGAAATCCGCTACAACTGGTCGGCATCGCCCGATATACCGCGGCTACAAATGCAATCTGAATTCAGTATTTCGGATCACCGTAAACAAACCCTGCACCGGGCGGCTTGGCATTATCGGAATGTTTACCACTAATTGAATCTCGAAAGGCACTATCTGTCTATCCGCTGTACAAAAGTCATGGTAGTGCAGAGAGACGGGCTCAAGTAGTTTATTGAAGAGGCAGTTTCAGGTAGACGTGATGATTAAAGGTGGCCTGCTAGTAAGGATTGGTTAAAGCGAAAGCTGTAACCAATCCTTAACCAATCCTTTAACCAATGTCGATCATGCCAGTCAAGCGGTAGACAGAATAAGCAAGCGAAGCAGAGACAAAAAGCACTTCTCGAAAGTGCGAATCCAGGTCGACGGTTTATGCTGAGAAGGTAATCTCTTGTGGTGAAAACGATCAGTATCCGATAAAACTGTTCCCATAAAAGCCCCGTTCCGGAGGCGTACTTTTTTTAACCCGTAAGTGGTGAATTGCATGAAAGTTGATTTTAGGCACATCTGTGCGAATTACGGCTGGAAATTACAGGGATCAGGGAAAGAGAAAGGGGAAAAATAAATTTCGTTTTGTGTTAAAGTGGCACTTTAGACTTGCGCGATAGCCTTATAAGCATGATGAAATGAACGGCGGCGCAACAAGAAGAACACAACAAGAGAGGGGATGGCCCTCAGGCCATCCTTATAAGCATATTCTTCTTATAGGTATAGTCTTAGTTCTTATAAGTTAAGTCTTCAGATGGAGCTAGAAAGTTAACAGCGACTTTTTTTCAAAGAATCTGGATGAAGGGTGCGTCTATACGAATTGGCTTATTCCTGGCGCATCTAACTAACAGATTAATTTACAGATATCGCAGCTTATCTGTTCCTCAACTATCAACACGCTTTTGGATGCACTACTGCCATTTTGTATGTCCGGTGTTGTAACTCTGTGCCTTCGATTTTTTCCCCATGGTTTTTGATTGCCCCTCCCCTCCGTAATGTATTTATACCCTTAGGGTATTTCAAATGAATAAATAAATAAATAAATGCTCAATTAACACCGATTCAAATCTTGAGATTGTCTGGGCCGTCTGCCTAACGTCTCCTACCAAGATATTCATAGACGCCTGTTACCATCCGCCAGATTCTGGCCATTCTTTTGTTAACAAGCTACATATATCACTATTACTAAAGCAACTGAGTTAAGTCTTGCTGATAACATATAGCTGATCGGAGATTTTAATTATCTCCTAATCAACTGGGTGGAACTATCATCATCTTGTCATATTTCAACAAAATGTTGTTGATTGCAACGGTTCATTGCAACCTTTTCCAAGCAGTTAACCAGCCCACCCGTGATACTAACATTTTTGATCTGATACAACAGCACCGGGAACAATAACAGACGTGACTCACTTCGATGGATTCAGTGATCATGATTTACTTCAACTAAATATAAACATCCGGTTTCGTTCATGGGTTATATGCCAAAGAAGACTCACGATTATAATAAAGCTAGTTCAATGGCTATTAACACAGAACTTGAAACATTTTTTTTACCATACGTTTCTGTCGTCACGTAAAAATCTAGGCGTTCAAGGAAACTGGGTACTGTTTAGAAATAAGGTTTCATATTTGGTCAGCCATTATGTCCCTCTAATCACCGTCACTAATGACAAGTGTAACCCCTGGTTCACTAAAATGCTCAAGCAGCTTGGGAACAGAGAAAGACTTCTACGCGGGCAAGTGCCCGTTCCGCTTGGAATAGGTACATCGACTGCTTGAAAACGTACTGCTCCGCCATATCTACGACGAAAGATAAATGTTTCTCATATGATCGCCATAACTTATGAAGTGATAGCAGATCATGTCGCAAGATGAAATGTTTTTGGCAACGAAATATAAACTTTGTCGATATGCGGGTTTATCACAAAGTGATGCCCTTTTCCGGGACGCTGCTACCTTTTCAGTTAAACAAAACTTGGGCAGGGGCCACTCTACAAGCTTTCAAGCCAGGGTTTTCTGAACGTGAGCAACGTTTGAAGACTTATTGGGCCCTGTCGGCCACTCCACTTTAGCTCATTAGCATAGTACCTGATCACATTCTCTACCAAAGTTACCAGATTATAAGACACACCAATGTCACGTAAGACAGGACTACAGTCGTTCACGCACTCACCCTTCTGCGACATGAGTTTGTCACTCGCATAATCAGTACATCCTTAAATAGTGCGTCTGTGATAAAAGGAGACTCGTTCGCATACAGTCATAAGCTACTACGCCAAGTAGAAAGACGCCACCACATACGTATAAAACCCCGTCCTAACCAAGCCGTACGAACGTGCTATAGTTGCTTATTACTACATGGTTCATGCAGATTGTCTCAGTGACATTGTTTCGTTGTTGCTTGACATGTTTAAGAGAAATACTTGCGTGGCCCAAGGGTAGCGTGTTTGACTCTCACTCCAAAAGTCAGTGTTTCCATTCCCACTAATCATCCAAATTTTCTTTTCAGCACCATTCATTCAGTTTATACAGCTTGTATGGCATCGCGAATAACATTAAGGAAGGGACAACGGCAGAGACAGAGCGAGAGGAGCGCTGACTTCCAACTGTTTATTCTGCTGAAGATACTACGCATGTGTACAAACACGAAGCGCCAGCAGTAAAAGGCAAAAAAGTGGCAAAATAAAAAAAGGAGAAACGAAAAACCATTAGCATGAACCGCACGGTAGGACAGCGCCAAGGTCGGAATCACCAGCCATTTGAAACCTTTTCTGGTCAATGTATAAGAGATCGCATGCTTAAACACCCCTTTCCTGCACGAGCGATCTCCGCTGCCTCGATTATCTCTCTAACACACTCATCTTTGTGTCGAGTGAAAATTCCGCTTGTTTTTAACACAGGTGCGTATGGCTTGTTGTGACGACGCGCAGGTTGGTTTGGTTTATGGGGTTTAACGTGCCAAAGCGACTCAGGCTATGAGCGACGCCGTAGTGGAGAGCTCCGGAAGTTTCAACTACTCGGGGTTCCTTCCCATGCGGTGACGCATAGATTCCTTTCCACATTAAACGGCAGTGCAAGCTAAGCTGGCCCTGGTTATTGTCCTTAACATTCTTGCAGTGCCAGTACTGCCTGACCAGTACTGCCAGTACTGCCTGACCAAAAACGCGTTTCCACCTCGTTGCCGCCTTTTCGCTACTTGTGGACGTACAGCGCGCTTGAGAGCCGGAAAAATTATTTTCTAGGTCTGGTGAAATGTTTTAGGCGGATTCCACAAGGTAAAGTAGATTTGCAATAAAAGAGCAATAACTCATTGTCAACCACTAAGCGCAGCCATGCGGCTACAAAGCAAAGCTAAAAGTTTTCTCAAATACTTCGTAGTTAAAGAAAAATTGGACCTGATCCAGGGTTCGAACCCGGCACCACCACTTCACCGGAGCAATCATTCCAACTTAGCTAACTGGGACGGCAAGCTCATGGTAGGGCGAGAATTGTCCAATTTGAGAAAACAACTGCCTCTATGACACCAATAAGCAAACGTAGTATACACTTCTCTGCCATCATATGAACTTGTGAATCTACGCTTGTGCACAAACGGCGCCAGTATTTTTTCCACATACGTACATACGTATATACACACAAACACACGAAGACACACACACATACACTCACCATGATCATCATCAGCGTAACAAAGTCCCCTATAGGACAAAGGCCTCTCCTGTCTTTTGTGTGTTTTCTTCGTCTTTTAGCGCCAGTACGATTTTTGCGTAAACATGCCTCTACTTTAGACATGGCAGTTGCGCGAAACACACACACACAAGACAGGTTACGGGACGAGCGCAAACTTACAACTGGTTGCTGATTGTACCGTCCCAGAGCCCAAAAAGATCTGTTACACTATAGTTCGGAGCACTCAAAAACTGTTAAGAGAGGGATTGCTGCTCTGTGTCTAGAGTCTGCCCTCATGAAATCGTGTCCTCACAGAATGCAGGAAAGTTTTAATGATCAGGTTGGCAGGCACGATCTGCCGGGTTCCCCTGTGCGATCGTGGCGGCTGTGGCTGAGACGCTACTGCAAAAGATGAAAGGGTAGCGCGGCAAAGGGCTGAAAGCAAAGCAAGACCAGTAGTTATGCCGTACGTGCACAAGGTGTCACACAACCTGAAGAAGGTGGCGGGAAAGTACAATGTGCTAATGGTGTTTACAGCACCGTCCAAACTGGCAAAGCTATGCCCCCGCATCACCAATCAAGGAACAAAGGAAAGTGGTTGTGACAAGAAGCACGCTAGGCCCTTTGGAGAATGCGCCGTCGGAGTTGTCTAAGAAATACCACCGACTTGTGGAAAAACGTACGTAGGCCAGACTGGACGCTGCTTGAACGATCGTGCACGGGAACATGGGTTATCGCTAACAACCGGGGAGGGATCAAATTTGGCAAAGCATTGCCTGTCCTGCAGTCACTGTCGGCCACGGCTTAATGAGATTAGAGTTCTGGGCAAGAGTCGAGATTCAATTGCACGTGAAGTGATGGATGCGTATTTCATAAAGAAAAGAGGACAAGCATGCATCAGTGATTCTTCGGTTGCACTGTACAATAGTGAGGTAGCCTTTCTCGATAAGATGATGTAAGTTCAGACCTTGGTATGGTACTGATTGCCACATGATGTATAATTTCGATGCGCATGCTCAAAGTGCATTCTATTTTCTTCCTTTAAATATCTGCTTTGCTTTTTGAAGAAAATCAGTTGTAAGTTTGCGCTCGTCCCGTAACCTGTCTTGTGTGTGTGTGTTTGGCGCAACTGCCATGTCTGAAGTATTGAACCAACTAGCCCGACAACACGTTCTACTTAATGCCTCCACTAAATCCCTCCAATTAACTCTGTCTTGCGCCAGCTGACACCACTTTATTTCTGCAAACTTCCATATCTCAGTCAACGTGACTTTTGGCTGCCATCTACTACTCTTGCTCTCTCTTGGAATCTAGTCCGTCGACGGTTATTGTTGATGTTGTTGTCCTCTAGAAGATAATGACATGTACCCACTTTGGGGGATTGGCCAATACACAGGTGGCGACTTACAGGTACTAAAAAGGTAAAAAAGAAATAAATCTAAATAAAAAACTGTAATGGTAATAATAAAAATAACAAGAATAATAATCATAATAGCAATAAGTAAACAAATAAAAAGCCATTCAGATTTGCTGATTTAAATAAACAAATAAAACACCGTGAGATGGGTCACTGACAGTGGGGAGGATGCTTTGGTTACAGATGAATTTTGAACATGAAAAAGAGTTTAGGATGGCAGCCGCTTCGTGTCTGAGAGGGAAGTTTGAACGGCGGAGAGTACATTCCAGATACTGTGCCCAAGTGAGGAAGCACCAAGAGACAAACAACCCCAGCAGACAGACCGAGCTGTCGTAACACGTGCTTTAGCAGGCGCCCCAGTAAAGAGGAGAAGCGGCGGCAGGTCAACAAGCAGTGATCTATCGTTTCGGGTTGAGCGCAGAGCGGGAACAACGGGGAGACCGCTAGACCAGATCTATGAAGGCAGAAGTTTAATTGAGCCACGCGACAACGTAGACGAGTGAAAGAAATCTCAAGCTGCACGATCGCCATCCTTTACTGCACCACAGGTAGAGAGTGTGTGTGTGTGTGTGTGTGTGTGTGTGTGTGTGTGTGTGTGTGTGTGTGTGTGTGTGTGTGTGTGTGTGTGTGCGTGTGCGCGCGTGCGTGCGTGCGTGCGTGCGTGCACGTGGGCGTGCGTGCACATGGGCGTGCGAGTATGTGTGCGTTTGCGCGTGTGCATGTGTGCGTGTGAGTGTGTGTGTGCGGATATCACTCGTCCGCGTCTTTCGCTCATGCGCCATTCATCGCTTAACACACACCGCGGTGCACCAGTGGTTAAGGCGCTCGTCCACTGAGCCGTACTCGGGTTCGAACCCGACCGTAGCGGCCTCGTTTCAATGCAGGCGAAACGCAAAAGGCGGCCATGGGCTGTGTGATGTCAGTGCATGTTAAAGATCCCCAGGTAGTCGAAATTATTCCGGAGCCCTCCACTATTGCACCCCTTTCATCTTTTCATCTCTCACTCCCACCTTCCTCCCTTACAGCGCTGTTCAAGTGACCACCGAGATAAGAGACAGATGCTGCGCCAGTTCCTTTCCTTAAAAACAAATTATAACAAAGTCACTGCGCAGCAAGTGAACAACATGGTCCCAAAAGAACGCTTTCTTCAGGCCTCATCTCTGCCTGGCATAAACGCTGAGAGGGATATCGGGTGGGTTCAGATTCATTTCAAACGGCACTCTGTGGTGATGGCTGGACAGACTGGCCTTATATTAAGCCTTGGAGTTGCCTATATAATATGATAAAGTGCAGTCACACTTACGCACAAAAAAAAAACGCCCACACAGCTCGCGATCACAAGTCAAATCATAGTGCTTGCTAGGTAGAGACCAAATATTGAATCTCTCCTCTCTGAAGTGTTTAAATCGCCCGTGTCGCAAGCAGCAAATTGACAATGTGGACCCGGGATGCGCTAGAAATAACAAAAGAGAGGGAAGATTGATGACGTAGTTTGAATGTAATCATGAACACCCCAGGTTATGGCATAAATCACTTCAGACGCATTTTCAATGCTGAAGCTCCTCACTCACACTGCTCTTACACGAACTTGTACATGAACTGTTCCGTTTGCTATTTCGCACAAGCCGTAAACTGCAGCTTTTAGGATTGTTGGCTGACATACGGCTGGTTCTAAGATAGATGGAGGAGCCTTGGTTGACTGATCAACTTTCAAGGACGTCAGATGCAGAGACAACCCCAAAGACGAGGGGTTATGGAGGAAGAACCTGCAGAAAGGACGATTTGTCTGGCGGTCCATTAAAGATTTTTGTGCACCGTGGATTGACGAAGACTTGCTGAAAAAAAAATTGCTGAGGCTCAGCTTGGCTAAGCCTGGGGAATGCGAAGCATATTAGTGGCTAGGCTTGGTAATACATGGCTTTCCTTGGTTGAATACTTGGTCATTTTAATACAACCACTAGAAGCCTTCGTCGTGGGGGAAGACAACGGCATGGCTACAGCGGAACGCCGACTAACCCCGAGACGCGCGTTGGGTGAGCGCCTGGATTGCCACGGAAGCCGCGTATGCCTGCCCGGTGGAGCGAGCGTTTCACCTACACCGAGTGTGAACGCGCGTTCGAAATGCGCGGGAATGCGCGGGTGTGACGGCTAGGGGTCCCACGGCGACGGCGCGAGGTGGAGGCCGGCTCTCTCATCCGATGTCACGTGGTGGGACGTCACGGTGTAACGTGGCGTGACGGCTAGGGGTCCCACGGCGACGGCGCGAGGTGGAGGCCGGCTCTCTCATCCGATGTCACGTGGTGTGACGTCACGGTGTCACGTGGGGGTCCCACGGCGACGGCGTGAGTGGTAGCTCTAGCAATATGCTTCGCATAAAAAAACCTGTATAGGAGCTTTCCAAAAGTTGTTGTCAAGAAACGACTGTTGCATGGGAGATCAAGGAACCGCGTGGTTTATGTAGAGGCAGCTTAGACTTGTGTGCGAGCGAAAAATCAATTTTCATTGGCTGCGTGGATAATCTCACGTGTAAGATTACCTAGGCCGCTTAAATGGCCAAGCTAGGTTACCAGTGTGTAGGCACACCGTCCTTATCGCTAACGAAAATAAAAATTGCTGTCCCTTAGCTACGCCTGTTCTAAGCACCAGGTGGTCGAAATTTCCAGAGCCCTTCACTACGGCGTCCCTCATAGACTGAGTCGCTTTAGGACGTTAAACCCCAATAAACCAATAAACCGAAAAGCTCTCGCTGATTTTCAGCCAACTTCCAAGCTACCACTTCTGGATCAGTGTTTCTCCGCCGTCCGACTGTTGCTTCTTCTTCTCCTTCCATGGCGAGTGTCTGCGCCTGTTGTATGGGCAAGAGCGCCGTTTGTACCTGTCCTTTAAAATGCGCACGGTGCACGGCTGCGGCGAAAGATCAACCGCTGAACAGAGCGGGCTCTCGACCTCCCGGTCACCACGTTCAACAAGCGACTTCTGGCCTTCGGCGTGGTAAACACATTCCGGGAGCTTCGAGAAGCCTACTTAGTCAACCAATACACGCGTCTTGCACAGAGCACGTCCGGTCGCCGCCTCTTGGACCGGCTACACATCAAACATGACTACCATATTGAGAAAAGGGAGAGAGTGCCAGAACCCTGGAGACGCGCCCTCTGGGTCCGACCCCTTCCCCGCAATATGTCCAGAGAAGACCATAGCGGTCGTCGCCAGGCGCCCGCGGAAGCGGTGGCGCGATACTATGGTAACCAACAACATGTGGATTACGTGGACGTTGCCGGCCCACACCACGGGGTGTGGTACCCGGCCGCAGTCGTACACAACTGTAAGGAGATAGCGCCACCCAGCGGCGTTCGTGTGGAGAAGACAAAGCACGAGGAGCGCGTGCGGAGGGGAACGCGGGGCAGGTCGAAGAGGATTACGTGGCAGAGAAGAGAAGAGCGCGGTGGGCGTCGGACGTGGACGAGTTCTGCTGGCTCCCCGAGTTCCGGGCTTGGGCCTTAGCCGCAGACGTCCGGGCCACCAGACCTGGACATCCATCGTCGAGAGCCTCAACCACCAGGCCCAGGCGCCACTCTTCTCCGTCCATCCGTCAGCTGCTCCACACAGGCCGCCTCTGGCGCCTACGTGACCTTTTTCCGGGAAACCAGACCTGGGAACCGTGCCGGGAGCCCACGAACGCTGACGCTGCGGTAGCGTTTCATCGACGTTGGAACGCCAAGAGACTCCTTGACTGCCCGACACCCAGCCAGTCCTCCCCGCTCGTTGCTCAAATAAGACAAGTAGTGTGAACTTTCCTCTTTGACTCTTTTTCCTGCATTTATCATAAGCACTTTGTTCTGTTCCCCCGTGTGTTTTTCCCGTGTATTGTTGCGTTGTTCTCTTGTTCCTTTCCTTTCTTCTCGCTCATATTGTAATTGGTTTCCTTTCCGTTAAAAGCCGCCTCGTTTATTGTTTGTACTTTGGTGTTTGTTTAATTAAGACCTGCAATCTCACAGAGTCCTCACAAATTTGGCGTCCACTACGACAGGACGAGGTCGGGTTTTATTTATTCGCCTGTTGTGTTAATTTAGGAACAATATGAGCGCTTCAGATTTGGTTGCTTTGGGCGAGCGCATGGGCTTGTGCGGCGCGGAGTTACGAGCGTGGGTGGAGGACGAGCTTCGTAAGGCACGGGAAGAGAGAGCCGCGGAGCGTGAAGCTGCTAAGCAGAAATTGGAATTAGAGGCACGGAATTTAGAGTTAGAGGCACGGAATTTGGAGACGGGGCGTGAAGCTGCGAAGGAACGTTTGGAGTTAGAGGCGCAGAACTTGCAGCTACAAATAAGGCTCAAGGAGGGTGGCGCAAATCCTCCGAGTGACCGTGGAGAGCGTAGCGTCTCATCGACCAGCTCCATTAACCCGCACAGCCTCATACCACAGTTCAATGAAGCGCGGGATGACCTCGATGCCTACTTAAAGAGGTTTGAGCATGTGGCCACGGGGCAGGGTTGGCCAAAAGAAAAGTGGGCAACGGCGTTGAGCTTGTGCCTTGGCGGCGAAGCACTTAGGGTCTTCGGTCGGCTCTCGCCTGAGGATTCCGTGGATTATGACAACGCGAAGCTTGCCTTGCTTCAGAGGTTTAGGTTCACCGCGGAAGGATACCGAGAGAAGTTTCGCCAGAGCAAGCCCCAGGATGGAGAAACGGCCTCGCAATATGCTGCCAGGTTGTTTAGCTTCTTTGACCGTTGGGTCGAGATGCGGGAAGAAGGCCGCACTTTTGAGGTGGTTCGCGAGATGGTCGTGGGCGAACAATTTCTGAACAACTGTCATTCTCGTTTAGCCCTTTTCTTACGTGAGCGGGAGGGCAAGACAGTTTCTAAGCTGGCGGAGGCTGCCGATCATTTTCTCGAGGCACAGCGGCAAAATAACTTGTTGTTCTTTAAAGAGGAGGGTGAGCACACGATAGTTAAAGCCAAAGACGAGATTTCAGGTCCACAGTCTCGCCTTCGGTGTTTTCTTTGTGACAAGACTGGGCACAAGGCGTCGGATTGTCGGACGAAGCCGAAGCAATTGTATTGCACCTGGTGCCGCGAGGTAGGACATGATGCCCAGTCGTGCAAGGCTAAGAGGCCAGGAGACCGTGAGGAGTCCGCCTGTTGCCTGACACCTCGATATTCACAGTCCGATAGCACTGCAGTGGTAACGCGCGTAGAGGGCCAGTTGGGGGAGATGGTCTGTCCTTCCAACCCGGTGGAAGTTGCTATGCCAGTGGGGCACGGCGAGGTGTTCGGCCAGCCTGGTTCGGTTTTACGGGATACGGGCAGCACCGGCATTGTTGTGCGTGAGTCCCTTGTACCGGCAGCGGCGCTTACAGGGAAACAGGCCACATTATTCTTGGCCAATGGGACTCGTGTAGAAGTTCCGGAAGCGGAGGTGGTGATTTCTTCTCCATACTTCTCGGGTAAGGCCATCGCGCGCTGCTTGTCTACACCCTTATACGACATTATAATAGGCAATGTCCCCGGGGCTAAACCTCCATTCCCGGTTGACCCGCCAGTTCTCACTGATCAGGCAGTTTCCCTTGCCATGACGGGTGCGGTCGATGTTCCTTCCCTTATGGTGACAGCAAAGGTTTCAGAGAGTAGTAAAAGCCCCACTCTGAACACACTCCACTTGTCACGGCCGGAGTTTCGCCTCAAACAGGAAGAAGACCCGAGCTTAGAGGTGTGTCGCAGGAAGTTGGGGCAAATATTTCGTGGTAAGGGACAGACCGCCCACTCCTTTGATACAGATGACGGTGTTCTTTTCCGGTCGTACCAAGTGTGTCCCGGCCAAGTCGTTGAGCAAGCGGTGGTACCGAAGGGCTTACGCACGCAAGTTCTTAAGTTGGCGCATAAGAGTGCACTATCCGGCCATCATGGAATACGGCAAACAATAGCTAGGGTGCTCAGTGAGTTTTACTGGCCCGGTGTACAGGCTGACATTAAGAGTTATGTCAGATCGTGTGCTAAGTGTCATCCGACTGTGTCAAAGGAAAGGGAGAACAAAGTAAATGACGCCGTTGTTCCATCGGTGCCGGCGGACAACGGCCGGCACAGAGCGTATAACATCATAGGACGGGAACATGTAAAATCATGGTGGAAACCGAGGTCGGTTTGGAGAAAACGGTTTCACAAAGGAAAACGGAAGTACTAGCCGGAAAAGTTCTCGCGACGGTGAAGTGGTTCGATGTGAACAATGGAATACGGAAGAATGTAGCCCACACCTGTTCTTGTTGGAATTGTTTTTGTTTGTTCATGTTTGTTTTTGAGTGTCGGCTATCTACTTTTTATGCTTTCCGTGTTTCTTCGCCCTCTATGGACGCTTTACGTTGACTTTCCATGTGCTCTCTGTGCTGTGTGTGCGAAGGTCTGTGAGCGCTTCGAACATTGACGACCGTCGTATTGTGTGTGGTGTGTAGTGTGCGCGCTGTGGTGCGGTGTTCTGTGTTGCGATCGTCGAACGCGTCTGGTGTCGCTCTCCTGAAGTTGAGTTCTTTCCCTTGGAAGAAACTTCCGAAGAGGGGGCCTTCTGTAAGGAGATAGCGCCACCCAGCGGCGTTCGTGTGGAGAAGACAAAGCACGAGGAGCGCGTGCGGAGGGGAACGCGGGGCAGGTCGAAGAGGATTACGTGGCAGAGAAGAGAAGAGCGCGGTGGGCGTCGGACGTGGACGAGTTCTGCTGGCTCCCCGAGTTCCGGGCTTGGGCCTTAGCCGCAGACGTCCGGGCCACCAGACCTGGACATCCATCGTCGAGAGCCTCAACCACCAGGCCCAGGCGCCACTCTTCTCCGTCCATCCGTCAGCTGCTCCACACAGGCCGCCTCTGGCGCCTACGTGACCTTTTTCCGGGAAACCAGACCTGGGAACCGTGCCGGGAGCCCACGAACGCTGACGCTGCGGTAGCGTTTCATCGACGTTGGAACGCCAAGAGACTCCTTGACTGCCCGACACCCAGCCAGTCCTCCCCGCTCGTTGCTCAAATAAGACAAGTAGTGTGAACTTTCCTCTTTGACTCTTTTTCCTGCATTTATCATAAGCACTTTGTTCTGTTCCCCCGTGTGTTTTTCCCGTGTATTGTTGCGTTGTTCTCTTGTTCCTTTCCTTTCTTCTCGCTCATATTGTAATTGGTTTCCTTTCCGTTAAAAGCCGCCTCGTTTATTGTTTGTACTTTGGTGTTTGTTTAATTAAGACCTGCAATCTCACAGAGTCCTCACAACAACACAAACACAGTTAACGGGCTCACTTTCAAAGCCTACAGCGCGACACACGCGGAGGAGATTGCCATTGCTCTGGCTCTCACTACTCCCAAGTCGAAACACACCATCACCGACTCGCGAGGGGCTGGGCTCCCCCGCTTGCATGGCGCATATTGGAATATAGCTGCCGATGCGAAGATCCAACTCCACACAACCTGATTTGGGCCCCCGGTCACCAGGGCCTACAGGGAAACGAACAGGCCGATCAGGCCGCCCGCGCACTCTCTCCCCGGGCTATCTCCCTGTCCTTGGAAGCCTACTCCCAATCAGCCAATCTGGCCCTTACATTCAAACACATCACCGATTACTACAAGGAGGAGCACCGGCGCTACCCGGCCCCTTGTAAGGGACTAGATCGCGCTGACGAGCGCCTCCTCATCAAAATTCTTACTAACACTGTACTGTGCCCGGCGGTACTTAAACATTTCAACGAATCCTTTAATGGCACGTGCCAGTTCTGTGGGGAGGTGGCTGACACCTTCCACATGGTTTGGGCGTGTCAATCCAACCCATCTATCCCCCCCAACCCCAACCCCACCAGAGAGGACTGGGAGGCTGCCCTGCTCGGCTGTCAGGACCTAAAGACCCAAAAGGCCTTGGTTCACCGGACGCGGGCGGCGTTGCTTGCCAATGGGGCCCCGGAATAGGGGCTCCACCTAGTATTGTTAGGGGAAAGGGCCAATAGGGCCTACCCCAATCACCTCTCTGTAAATATTTATTGCACTATAAATGTTTTTCACCACCACCACCACCTCTTGACTAAACATGCCCTACATGAGGCACGCACCCTACCCATGGTTTCACTCAACTCAACAGATGCTAAGCTCAATGTCTGCCTCATAGCATCACTTATTGGCTTAGGATCCCGCAAATGCTATAGTCCTTCACAAACGTCACACACGTAGCCGAACGGATTGTTCGCAAAGTCTGCCGTGAAGACCTTGGTCGCACTGGCACTTCTGCCTGTTTCTGCGCCCTCCGACTGTTGCTTCTTCTTCTCCTTCCTTGGCGAGTGTCAGCGCCGTGCATGACGTCACTCGGTTTCGCGCATGCGCAGAAGTGTCAAATCTGTAGTGTGGCTCACCCTAAGCGCGGTGTTGACTAGCCTAGTGAAGCTTGTCGCTTAAAAACGATGTGATACGTGTCGCTTGGCTTCAGTGAGTGTATAGGGCTTCCTGAGTACATCACATGTCTTGCTGTGACGAGTTTGTGGCACGTGTGTTGCCTTTGTGCAGATAATATAGGAAGTGCATCTTGGAAATAAACGTTGAACATCAGCGCTAGTCGTATCTTTCTCTCGTGTCCTTGTCGGCGTTCTGCGCTGTTAACTTCATGATGGAAAGCGAACAAACCTAAGCTGCTGTTCTGCAGAGTAAAGACTCGAGTCGCTTTGAAAGATTTCCAAAACAGCTCTTCTCGTGGTGACTCGATGTATGCTGTTTAGAGCAACTGCGCCTCATCAAAAGGTTCCTTGCGATTGTACACCTTGACCGCCGCTTGGTAATGTGCACTTAGACTCAGGACTTAGGCTGCTCATGGTAGGTAAGTGGCGGGAGTTTAATGAGTGGAAGTAGCGCGGAATTAAGCAGGCTAGGACTGTACGAGGGGAAGGACTCGGTTTCCCATTGTTGATAGATCAGAGTCGCCCTCATAAATCTGTTGGCTACCACGTTTCTGGTGTGCTCGTTGTGATTTCCTATCCCTATGCAATTTTTATTGCGCGCGCGCGCAAGGACCTCGTGGGGGTTCTTCACGGATTTTGTGATATCCTGTATGGTGGAAAGTCGTCTGAAACCTTTCATGTCCTCTAAGCTATCAGTGTGAATAACTAGGCTGGGCTTCGTTGAAATTGGATGCCCAGTTGTATCGATTAGCGCTTCAACTCTGATATAGGGACAGTGGTAGACGTCGCAAAGAGCTGTTCTTTCTTGGTCGGTGGTGTCACTGACAGCTCTGATGTATGATGAGCAAACGGTTGCATTATCCCTGGAAGCCTACCGGTACCATAATCTCCGGTTGCCGTTTTCCACACGTAGCGAGTGTTCGTTTCAGTAAGAATGAATTGTAAGCTGCAACATAGGTTACGGCCGTCATTGGTTTGATTTAGACATTACTGCAGTGCAAAAAACGCAATCACAAAAGAAAGGAAAGACACGGGTGAACGCTGGACCAGTCGTGCTCTGGGCTGGCCATTCTGGACCTTATACATTTAAAGCTGCAGGCCCTTTAAAGAGTACGTCTTCGCTGACTGAGAAGTTCTCTAGTAGCCTGATGTTCGTTTATTTCTTCACTGCTCGTAGCCTCTGCTTGTCCATGTCGCTTTGTTCCTTTCGGCAGCAGTGCTTTCATGGAACCTTTTGTGATTTGACTCGGCTGCTGCACAAATCCTTGCAGAAGGAACCCTTTTTAAACTGGCAATGGTACTGACAACGTTACTCTTACAACATGTGTTGTTTTCCCTTCACCAGCTTCATCAGACGTGTTTGAGGCGTCCAGTGATTCTTTGGTGTTCCACGAGCTTTACCTGTCTTATGCGCAGAGATATCGTAAATTCGTTACTTTTTCTAGAACTGGCATGTTCTACCTGGCTTTCCCGCTGCTGCTGACCTTCTTATGAAACGAAGCTTTACCCCGCCGTGGTGGCTCAGTGGTTACGGTGTTCGGCTGCTGACCCGAAAGACGCGGGTTCGGTCCCGGCCGCGGCGGCCGAATTTCAATGAAGGCGAAATTCTAGAGGCCCGCGTACTGTGCGATGTCAGTGCACGTTAAAGAACCCCAGGTGGTCGAAATTTCCGGAGCCCTCCAGTACGGCGTCCCTCATAGCCTGAGTTGCTTGAGAACGTTAAACCGTAACAAACCAAACGGAGCTTTATTGTCTACTCAATCAGCTTTTGCCGTGGTAGTCCCAACATCTCTAGCGCCGCCCATCTGATTCTCAGTGTTGTGAACAAAAATTTCCGCTTTTGCTTAACGGCTCGCTCTGCCTCACTTCAGGTGCCGATGATTTCGAGCAGAGCAACGTGACCGGCGATATGCTTTCATCGAAAAGAAAAAAATTACATATGATTACATCATCATCATCATCAGCCTGACTACGCCCACTGAAGGGCAAAGGCCTCTTCCATAATCTCTCCAATTAACCTTGTCCATCGCCAGTTGCGGACACCGTATTCCCGCAAATTTCTTAATCTCGGCCGCCCATCTAACATTCTGCCGCCCCCTGCTACGCTTGCCCTTTCTTGGAATCCACTCCGTTACCCTTAGGGACCAGCGGTTGTCTTGCCTTCGCATTACATGCCTTGCCTTGTACATGCCTTCCTCTTGATTTAGACTATAATATCATTAACGCGCGTATGTTCCCCCACCCACACCGCCCTCTTCCGATCTCTTAACGTTACACCTATCATTCTCCTTTCCATGGCACGCTGCGTTGTCCTCAACTTAAGCTTAGCTCTCTTCGTTAGCCACCATGTTTCTGCCCCATAGGTGAATATCGGTAAGCGAACTTTGAGCGCAGCTGTTCTCACGCTAGTAACCACCGCTGCACGTGGCTTGTTAGTATGCTAGCCAGCCTGCGGAGTTTTCCTGCGGCAGTCACCTTCCATGTGGCCTTTCGCTCTGCGACTACCTGCCAACACTCTGCCTGTCACACGGCGTGTTGCGCTTCTAGCCGCCCTCCGATATCTTCCCGTTACGTTTCGGTCTGCTGCTTGAACTACCGGTTGCGCCGAAAACGCCTACTCAGGAACGGGTGCCTTAGAGCAGTGCTCTAAAAAATGGCGGAGCTCTTTCTTGCAGGAACACTCAGAAATGTATACCTGGCGCACACGACAAGGGTAGTAGTAGTAGTGGTTTTTATTATGCATTGAATATGGAAGGAAACCGAATTTTTGCTACCCCGGCATCTGCTACCGCTACTGGAAGCACCTGAGCTTGGGCAGCGGAAATTAAGTATAGAAGGCAGCGTGTAGGAGGGAAAGGCGTTTAGGTTCTCAGTGTGACAATATTTATTTAGGGTCACTCCATCCAATCTGCAAAGTCACTTGCGGCTTCTAGTTTCTATATTCCTATTTGTCTGGTAGTAAGAGGCTTACTAATGGCTGATAAAATCGAACTTGAAATTGTATTTCTTTTTCTGCCACACTGTTCGAACTCATAACGTCAAGAAGAAAGATTCGGCGTCTTGAATAGAAAGTTAATGGCGCTGTAGCTTCGGGAATTCGCGCGTGAAACAAACTGTCTTTCTCGCAGTTTGCTTGCTAGAAAGCCGGTGGCAGGGATCCGTCTTTAGCATTTTAAGCCTTTTCTATCCTGATGAAAGTTCGAATAACGTTAGTATTTTATCTTTGTCATAATAAAATGTACTGGCGCTGTCGACGCTACGCAACTTCAGTTTCTCCTTAGTGTCAACTCTTATGTTTCCAGACTGATCTCTGACCACCGTCAGCTCAACGATCTTCCCTGTATCCACCTTTGTGCAACTTCTCCAGTTCCTTCTCTACTGTCTTCCCTCCCCTCATGCATATGCTGGAACCACACCCCCAGCAGAGGCATTCGTTCGTCTCCTTCCATGCTCCCACAATGTTTCCTCATTATATTATCATACTTGCCCAACCTGGAGGCCTTGGGGTACCTTTTGTCAGCCGGTGGAAGAACTGGCCTCGGTCGTGTAGGACAAAACCTGCTCTACAGGCAGGGCTTCGCTGCCCTAAAGTTTATTCTATCTGCGTCTAGATCAACAGAAACTAATACCTCTTCCTTTCAGTTATCGTTTCCACTTCATGAAGTGTGCCGTGCCAGTCAGGCTGTTTAGAGTGTTGGCGACAATAATTATTTTATTAAAGTGTACTTATGACATTATCTCCGGTGTCTAGCTTTTCGTTCAAATCTTTATTCGTACTTACCGTCCCTGTATTCCCCAACTAATCGTTCGTATGGGCATGCCGTGCCGTCATTTCTTGCACAAAGAGAGAAAACTTGCAATCTTTTAAATTTACAAAATTTTAATAGAGCTGCCTACACTTGTCTGAATAAAAACTAAACAGCAAAAGTACAAGCACAGCTTTCGTTGTCAGCATTGTTGTTGCGCTTCGAAGAATCTGCAGATATTGTTGTTGAAAGGTGTTTCATAGAGTCATAATTTAACAGCCAAAATTTTCGCATGGTAGCGTAATTACTGCTCGTAATTGCGCCATATCACCAGGAAAAATGTAATTTTGTCAGCGGTCTACAGAGGAAATAAATCACGGTGGGGAAATTTTTCATTAAAACTGTTTTTTCTTGCATCTGAATCAAGTTGTTATTTATTTATTTGAGGAGGCTGTCAGCTGAGACTGGCGGCGACCTCTTCTCACGACCTGTACTTGTGTTTCTAGGTCGGAGCTGAGGAGCAAGGTCTCGCACGGGTCCGGGTCCGTGAGCCTCTGAAGAGTCTCCCTAACCGCGCTGTCGTAGGCTGTGCGTACCCGGATAGATTAATGCCCTAATGCAGCAAATGCGGCGGCAAAGCCACCGCAGATCACATCTTCTGGGTCTGTCAGACAGATAAAGTTCTCAATAAAATTGGAACACGCTCGTCCACACTACAAAGAGCCATCGGTTCGAGGCTGGTTAAAGGGCAACTCCGGCAATTTTTCGATGTGCATCGATTGAAATGAAATTTTAAATCTGTATTCTTTATGATAGTCTGATGTCTCATGCAAAATTTCGCACCTGAAAGCGGCGTAGTTTTTCCGCAAGCGAATATTGAAGACAAGCGCTCCTCGACGCGAGCTGACGCGAGCGGCACCCACTGATCGAGCAACTTCTACAGGCCACCCTGTTATGTGACGTCACTGGCGGGGCGGCGTGTCAAGCTGGTTGGGCGCGTGCTGGCGCTGGCAGTGCAGGGGAAAACTGAAAATTGGTTTTGAGGAAAGTAAATGACGCAGTAATGTACACCCGAAGCGCGACGTAAGGGAGGAGTAAAAGAAGAAAGGAAGCAAGAGGTCCGTAGTGGAGCTCTCCGGAATTATTTCGACCACCTGTGCAATTTCGCGCCATCTCAACGTGCCTGATGGGATGTGTACGCCCGAGTGATGGGTCACGGCAACGTCTGTTGTGCTGTGGGATGCACAAATTCTTGATCTGTGACAACGGGCGTGATCTAGCGTAGGTTTCCTAGCGATAAGAACCTTCGCGAGAAGTTGGTGAGAGCTGTCCGCCGTGTAAACTGGTCTCCGAGGAAGCATTCCCGCTTGTGCTCAGAACATTTCGCGCCAGATTGCTATGAAGACAGCGTGTACTTCAAAGAGAGCTTTGGACTCACTAAGGCTTCGCTCAACTGGCGCTTGAAGGCATATTCTGTGCCAACGTTATTCTAGTACAACCGTCTATGGCAGCGGCCAGCTGAACGAAGCGCGGCCGTCAAGAAGAAGCGGCATGTTGGATTGTAGAACTGTAGCTGGCGTGAACTCACTTCCAAAAGCTCGTCGTCGAGATAAAGATTCGCAGAGAGGACTGTTGGTGATGCATGCCCCTGTAAAGACGTTGTGCACCGCGGCAACGTTCCGGCAGATTCTTTCATCAGGCTGGGTCGGCCGGCACTGGCCACACGAACAGCTGTCGGCGGGAGCATCTCTAACTTTTGTTCTGACGACTCTGTCACAAATGCATGCACAAGAAATGACTCAAGTAATCACTTCTCCGAGTTCAGACCGTCTCCTTGCTGCAGGTGACGCGGCCTGTGGTGTGACTCGGCTGGCTCGCGCGGCGGTGGATCATATCTGAAAGGCGACTCGTCCAGTCCAAAATCGTCGAATGAGTCGTCTTCTAAAGACTCGCTGGTCTCGGAAAAGCTGTCCTCCGCGCTTTCAGTCATGTCGACAGCGCGGCTCAGGGTAGTTGTGATATCTTCGGGGACTTCACAGCGCGGCGAACCCGCTCGTGACGTCATAGTCAATACCGCACCAAGGCACCTCCCCGGTTTCGGTTTTGCGGTTTCGGTTTCGAGTTTTGCGTTTTTTGCTGTTTAAAAATTATTTTACGGTTGCTTTTGAAAACCTTGTATCGTACACATTACAGGAGGTTCTTAGGAACACAAAACAGCCATTAACTTAAAATGGCTGAAAAATCGCCGGAGTTGCCCTTTAAGCAGGCGGTACTTTTTTTTGTGCGTCAATTTTGGCCATCTTGGACGCACATGAGAGAGCCGTATACCAAATACTTACTCTGCACTGTGCGTTGAGGAAACTGAGTACCTAATACAGAAGGTTTCAGCATTGAGAAAAGCGTAAAACAGTTGACAGTTTCACGGGGAAACGTAGCACCATATCCGGACAGGGCTCGTAGTATCCACTGAAAATCTGCACCATTATTGACCTAGCTGTACTGGCCTTAGAGGGACATTATATGCACTTGAATGAAAAATAGCGAATAAATAAACGACATTCAATGAGAATAATCAGTTTGTATGTATGAAAGCTACCTTGAAATCTGTGAGACGCGTTGTAGTTACGGGCTCCAGAATGGACCACTTGCTTGTGTGTACAGTGCATTTAAATGCCAGCACATGCAAGCTCTTGCACTTCGCCACCCACTAAATGTGGTCGCCGAGATGGCATTCAGACTGGCGAATTGCAGCCACGGTCTAACCACAAGCCAAGACGGTGAAGGCACTGCTAAATGTCCGTGCACGTGTTATTCAAGGGACTGTTCATCAAACTCTCGGCGCTAAGCACGTTATAAAGGGAAGCTCATTGGCCCCAGCTCATGTCATTAAGTTTGAGTACGTTATGCTACAGGTGTAAACGGTGGTCAGATGAAGATGTCAGCACCTAGAGTAGCTGATTACATTCGGTTGCAAAACTTTCATTGTGCAATAGGAAGGGGAGTTTTTAGGCTTCCCGCCAAGACGACGGCCAAGAGATCTTGGCTGTTGGTGGCTGCTTCGACCAGACGGACGGCTTCTAGCTGGATCTCTGAACACAAGCTTAGTAACGCTTCCTATTGGTCCTGGGACTATTTTTGGGCCCTCCAGAGGGGGCACTCCCAAAGGATATGGTTAAATGCTAGCTTTATTTTCCCAGAGCTTACAAAAGAAATTGCAAGCGATTTAGCATTGTTATGCACGGAAGATTGTAAAAAAGCAGTTTTTTTTGCAGGCGCACATCTCCGCATCTCGAACGATTGTATGGGCTCCTGCTCACATGGGCCTCGAAGGCAATGAAACGGTAGACGCCGCCGCAGGAGCGCTCACGCACCGGGCTACGCCTTCGCACCCTTCAGAAACGAATCCTGAGCACAATCAGGCCCTCACTTTTCGATAAACTACTCAATTATTCTAATTCAGCCGAAAAATTTATCTGAAGCCCTGTAAAGGCCTAAAAAAGGAAGACAGACGTACACTCCTCCATCTTTTCACAAAAAAACAATGCTGTGCCCGGCAGTTTTAAAGCACTTTGATCCTACATGTGCAGGAAGTGCCAGTACTGTGCGTAGAAGTCTTCGGACGTCTTCCACATGATGCATGCATCCCAGTCAACCCCGCGCCTCGCCCCAAAACCCAACGCCACCCGGGATAACTGCGAGGCAGCCTTGCTAGGCTGCTCCGACCTGTTGAGCCAGAAGGACCCTACCTAGTGATTGTGAGAGGTCGCCCCTTCCGGGCCACTTCAAACTTCCTCCCTGTCATATACATAGAATGATGTTTTCCAGACAGACAGACATGAAAGCGCGATTTGAGGTGTCCACTGATAGCCAGTTATGCGCCTTTTTTACAACAGCTGTATCTTGACCTTACTCACCTACGGGGCACAAACGTGAAGGCTAAGGGAAAGGATTCAGCTTAAATTAAAGACAACGCAGCGAGCTATGGAAAGAAAGATGATAGGTGTAACGTTAAGAGGCCGGAAGCGGGCAGGGTGGGTGAGGAAACAAACTGGGTTTAATGACATCCTAGTCAAATTCAAGCCAATCACACGGGCTTGGGCATGTTATCCGAAGGTAAAGTAACCACTGGTCCTTATGGGTAACGAAGTTTATGGTTTATAGAGGTTTAAGGTTCCAAAGCGACTCAGGCTATGAAGAGTGCCGTAGTGAAGGGCTCCTGAAATTTCGAGCACCTGGGGCTCTTCAGCGTGCACTGACATCGCAAGAGGTTTCCGAGAGAAGGCAAGCGTAGCAAAGTGCGGGAGAAAGTTGGGTGGGCAAAGGAGATTAAGAAATTTTCGGGGTTACGGTAGCCACAGCTGGCAAAGGAGAGGTTTAATTGTGGAGACGTGGGAGAGGCCTCTGCCCTGCAGTGGGCGTAGTCAGGCTGGTGATGATTTCCTCAAAATCAACAGAGTCTGCAACGTTGTCAACGCCAATGAACGCCAGCGGCATGTAGCAGTTGTACCGCGTTTCTGCCTAAACTTTGTCAACGCGAATGAAAGCAGCGCACATTTCTCACTACCGCCACGTAGCTCAAAGTCCGATCAAAGTGTCCACTGAACCAGTTAAGGGTATTTCCATTCCTTTCTTGATTTTTGCGCAGTTGGAAGTTGATGAATACCAGAAGACCACGCGGAGCAAAGCACAGTGCGAGAGCGTAGCAGCTCAACACGAGGCCTGATCGGCGGCGACGATAGCATGGCGCTCTCGTGCAGTGGCCAGCAAACGTGATCTCGTCGCGGAGCCGTGGGTTCAATACGCAGTGGTGTCAATATCTTATTCCTGCACGTATCTGAGCTGCTTCATACCGACATCGGCTTTTCTAGGATGGCTAGTGAAGTAGTGGTTTCGCACTGCCTCTACCCAACGCTAAACAGAGCCGAAGTCCTGAAACCCTTGTGAGCGTAAAATCAGGTAAACAGGGCCCATGCGTTAGCGGTGCGTCCATTGCTCGCACTGATAAGGAGTTAACGCCTCGAGAACTAATGCTATAAGCCTGGTACCCCGCGTCTTCAACAAATAGCAAGGAAAGGGGGAACAAATATAAGTATCGGTGCAGCACATTTTCTAAGCTCGTTGTCACCCGACGTTATTTCCAAATAAGCACGGTTTCTAACTCGTGCTCCGCGCGTTCCCACAGCAACGTCCCTATTGGAACATACATTTGTCGAATGGGTTTAAATGTATGCGTACTAGGTAGACGCTTGGGCATGTTGGTTAGACATATCGGTGCAGCGCATACGACGAGGACGAGATGAGACACAGACACAGCACTGTACTGTGCGTCTCCATACTGTTTCGCTACCACTTGTCCCCCTTACCCTGTTTGCGAAGTATCACAATGACATAGAGACATGGATATCACACCCATTAAGCCTTATAACCATTGTTGGTGGGTTTAAGGCTCCTTGAATCGAAATTTATGTCCAAGCGGACGCGTTTAGTGGCGTAGGCGTCGGCGCCTACCCCTATGACTCAAGTTTCATGGTAATTTTTCCTTCCAGCTGCCGTCGGAGCTCTGCGATTGTAAGGCTTACCTGTAGCATCCCGCAACAACTTTGCACCTGCCAAAAGCATCATGTGAGGCTACTAGTGACATACAAAAGAATTTGATCTTCGGCACCAGCCACGATACTTGAAATGGAGCACAAATGCTTTTCCTGTCCACCTCCAATTCGCCTCTGCGTCTGTTAATGGAAGCCAACCAATGAAACAACGTTAACTCGCAGTTCGCATGACGCGTAGCTGCAGCTGGCCCATCTTCATAACCTGAACAATCTCGCTCTAGTAGGAAGCATACCAAGAATTTTCGACATGACATTCGTGCGATATGGAAGACTGGTCACGACAATACCGCGCTAGAATTGCCCTCTACTGGCACGCGAAAGCGTTTCCGTATCATGCTCCATAGGTCTTGCAGGACTGTCTCTCCGATGCAATGTAGAGAAGTCGTAATAAAAAGGCTCACTTTGACAGGAATACACGAAAGAAGCAATCCTGTACGAATGTATGTAGTTAAAAACTATTCCACCGCTGCTGGGCAGTGCCTTTACTAGACTTTGCATTTAAGACAGTGCCTTTACTGGGTTCTACAGTCCCAATGGCATTTAAATGCTTCACCCATTCTTAACCTATGTCAACAATCAAGCTGGCACGAAAGGTGCCCGATAGTTGAACAATAAACTAGTTCACACCTTAAACACTGCCGTGCAAGTGCCTCCTTTATTTTTCCTTTTATCCTTTAGGCTGCATTTAAGATGCGATCTGCATTTCAGCCAAGACGAACACCTACCGAGAGAATAGTGACTTTCGTCAGGCTTACCTTTATCGGGACCAGCGGGGAGGGCTTAACAACGCCTCTGGCGATGGTCACCACGCTTGAACTTCAGCAGGAGGCAGATAAGACCAGAGCAGTTTTGAATAAATTACCATGTCAACACAAACACAGCAGCCGCGTTAGCATTCGGGCGGCGCAGATGGAGAGTTCGCGTGAAGCACCTCTGCCCCTCCCAAGGCGACGAGATGTGGGAACTTTGTTGGATTGCAGATCACTCTTGGGGCGCGACGCCCGCAGAAGGAAACGCCGAAGGTGGTCCCGGTCGTTTACATTTGAATGAACTCGGTAGGGAAGCTTTCGCGACGTCGTTTCCAATGCAAAGCGAAACTTCTTTTCGGTGGCCACCTTGGGGATAACGCAGGTCAGGGGAAGAGCGATGGCTGGCAGACCTTTCCCGAAGATCCTACTGAAGTGGTATCCGCAGCGAAAGACGTCGGGGACGGCACCATCAGCGACGCTGACGGTTGCCGAAGCTCGGCGAACAGGTGCTCCGCGCGTCCCTTCGGCGCTCCCGCATTGCCGACGAGCGCAGCGGCGCTGAAAACAGCGCGTCGAATGAGCTGAGATGCGAGCGAGGCCGACCGGCGCACTGCGCGACGCCACGTTCCGACGCGCACTGAAGCCGAGACCCTGGCCAGCCAGACGCGTCTTCCCCCTCGCGCTTCCCTTTTCTCCCCTCTCCCGTCACCTCTCCTCCACCTTTCCTCCGCTCTCGACATCCCCACTCCCGTAGCGATGCGTGGCCGGCACCTCCCCCTTTCACGCACCCGCCGCCGCCACATCGCCAACCTTGCGAGGGCGGCGCCAAAGCAGTTTGGAATGCGCCCACCATAAACGCAAAAGAAGAAGAGCATTAAGCACAAATTTGACAACGCTTGTAGTGCCCCACAGCGGAGGCGAAGCAAACTAGAGAAGCGCGACACGGAGGGCAGGAGTTGTTGCCTGAGCGGCGCTAGCCTTGTCACGACTGTGGAGGGCGCTTGCCCAGATTCGCTGCGAAGTGGCCTTTGTTGTGATCTGAAGTCGAAAGACAAAAGCTGAAATAAGTTTCACGGGTGATGTGTGGGCGTGTTCCATGACCCGTTTTTTACTCGACGCCGGCGAAATTTGATACTATTTTCCTTCTGTGTAATACATATTGTAACACGTTCACCGGTCTCCCACGTGCCTGCGATGCTAGAAAATAGAACGAACACAGAGGCAGCCGGAGTACTGGTGGTTACTTTCATCGACTAGCTAGGACGGGGTGGCGTAGGAGCAACGCGGAAACGGATAAGGTCCTCACAGTATCGCAAACTCGGGGTTCGGAAATGTGGCATAGCAGAAGAAACCAGGGTCAGATTTTCGAGGAAAGTTATAAACTGCGCAAACGGACGGTTGCAGGAGGTAAAGAAACGGGCGCAGAAACGGGCACCCGTGGTGTCGCATTGGTTTCTGTACTTACGGTACTGGTCTTTTGCGCAGTTTCTAACCTTTCTCAAAAATTAGCCAACTAGCCCCAAGAACGTCCTACTCAGAGACAGACGTTGCATTAGGTTTAGCGATCTCGCAGTCTGTACTGACGAGAAAGGTCTGACAATAAAATGTCAGCGTTTCTGAGACTATATATAAATGTTAGTAGGGTGTTAGGGTGTTAAAACAAAAGTAGGGTATTAAAAAGTAGGGTGTTAAAACAATAGCCATGAATACTGACTTCGTAATAAAGTCGGAGTGCAGGGTTCGTAGATAAGTGTTTATGCCTAGAAATTGAACAGTAAGTGCCACAGAATGCGAGGGCTGGCGTAAAAATTTTATTCTGGGATCATGAGAAAGCATTTCTCGGTGGGAAAATTTTGCAGTGAAGGTTATCCTCGCTTGATCTTAACATTTTGCGCATTTTAAACTGCTCAAGAAATCTGAAAACAAAAACAAAAAAAACTAACGGAGCTTCGAGCAACTATAGGGTAGGGTGTCAATATCCTGCATCTGCGCCTTTTTAGTCTTTACGCGGTGCTCTTTCCAAGTCATAGCTAACTTACCCGCCACTTAGGGGTAATCATCCGGTGTGTGACACCAGCACGCAACCATAGCGCTAGTATCACGACACAACATGAACAAATAACAAGTGCGCAAGACACAAAGCGGTAGACCAGGGAACGTGGCCAGAACGTTTCAGCTGCTACGAATTGCTTCGACTGTACTGTAACCGACCCTCACTGAAACTGCGGTCTGCCCTTCAGAGTCAACGCATGTACTGTTTAAAGATTCGTTTTTTTTTTGTTGTATAGTGACGCATCGAGCGACTGAACTGAATGTATTTTACGAAAGCCCTTGTACTGCTTCGTACTCGAAGCATCAGCGAACACTAAAAATTCATAAGAATGAGCACTTTGAAAGAGAAACAAAATATTTTCAGCAACAAGCTGCCACCGGCGACCAACAGTAGCTGGCATAAAAATCCTCCTAATTTTTCCCACAAATAATTAAAAATTTCACGACCTAACCTTTAATCAGATGAGTCTCGTGGTGAGGGCCAATAGGGAGTTCAGCGCTACGGACAATACGATGCCCTGTCAACTTTAAAAAAATAATAATAGTCTCTCTCTGAAGCTCTGCAGCATGAGAAAATATAACACTTTTTTCCCCTCAAAACCGAATCCACGCATCGGGCGCGGAGGGTGCTCGATGGAAACGAAGCGTCGGCTCATAACGGGAAGCGAAGACTATGGCGTGAAATTCGAACTGCCTGCTTTATGGCACTATGGAATGGCCTTTTTTCAGCCTCGTCCCTCTCAAAAACAACACGCGCACAGTTGCTGATGACTCTCATGTTCTTTGTCGTAAGAGGCCAGGGAAGAGAGTGTGTATGGCGTGGTACAACATAGGAGGCGGTTCGTGTTTTGCAGCCTTTGTCACTGCAACACTTCATCAGCGGACGTTGTGTTTGCACAGAGCTTCTTTCCCTTAAAACAGATGCTTGGGCAAGTTGGTAACTCATTTTCACCGGAACAGCGCGCACTAAGACACGGACACGAAGGGAGACACGACATGCGCACCGCCATGCGCACCGTTAATTGCACAAAATTAGCTGGAATATACTATGTTAGCTAGTTGTGAAAGAAAGCACCCTGTTGGCGTTATTAAAGACGCTAAATCCGCCTGATATAAGGAAATAACGAACGTCCTCCCGGCTCGGTCACGGCAACCCGATAGCACGCATCAGTGACCACACGTCTGCTTACAGCAACTCATTTTTTCCCAACGCAATAGCATTCGGGAATTCACTGCCTAACGACATCGCTGCATGCGCTCATCACAAAACATTCCGCGAGATAATCGAAATTCACGCTGTATAGATTTTGATCGCTTCTATGCACTTTGTAGCATATATCTTTTAAGAGTGGTTTATCGCCTGATAGCGAACGCTGGCACGATTACAACCCCTGTTATGTTTGTTCCTATGGTTTTTTTGTTATGCATGTTCGCATTACTTTCATAACACCATCTGCCGGGCTAGTTGGTTGCGATCCATATGTATCAGCAGCGCGAACACAACACAGGAAGAAGAAGGTTTGGTTTAGTTTATGTGGTTTAACGTCCCAAAGCGACTCAGGCTATGAGAGATGCCGTAGTGGAGGGCTCCGGAAATTTCAACCACCTCGAGTTCTTTAACGTGCGCTGACATCGCACAGTACACGGGCCTCTAGAATTTCTCCTCCAAAGAAATTCTAGCCGCCGCGGCCGGGATCGAACCCGCGTCTTTTGGGTCAGCAGCCGAGCGCCATAACCACTGAGCCACCGCGGCGGCGGAAGAAGAAGGAGGAGATAGTAAACAGCGCTCTTTACTATCTTCTCCTTTTTCCTGTGTTGTGTGCGCGCTGCTGATACATATGGATCGCATTACTTTCGCCGTTGTAAACCAATATGTCCCCCCTTATGTAATGCCTTCGGGCCTTTAAGGAAAGAATAAATGAAATGAAACAACCTCGGCGTGTACCAAGCTCTCCGACAAAGTCCCCCTCCGTTCATCTTCTTTTCTCCCCTTCCCCTCCCCCCCCAAACACTATGCAAACAGTATAATAGCCGCTAGAATACAAAACCACAAAGACACCAGGATCCGCAGAAGATGCAGAGGCTGGGTTCACTCTGCTTCAGCTGAAATGTTCACGTTATGCCGTTTCCATTCTCATTGTCTTGGTTTCATTTCATTCATTGCTTATCTTTACAAAACGCGTTGAAGGGTTAGCTCTAGCCAGTTCGGAAAACGGAAGCGTTTCGCCACTTCGCCTGTATTGAAATGCACCTGCCACAGCAACGATCAATACTCCGGCGTTGTATTTAGCTGTAGAATGTTACAGGAAGTTAGAAGCAGCGGTTACCGATAACGAAGAAAGGAACGGTGTTTTATTTAGAAGAATAGCTAGAGTATATTAAGTAGGCTTGAGCATATACAGGTATGTTCGGTTTTGATACGAAAGTACTACGTGCCTTTCGTAAACGGGATTCAACAACGCGTTCTTGCTATCGCTCCAGAACTGCTTCTCTACTTCGCCATCAGCGCTATTAGTGACTTACACAAAACTATCCGAGGGGGCCGTAGGAGACATGATCGCTGTGCAAATGAGATTAACGGAATGCACATGGCACAGAGGTCAACGAATTGCCCGGGTTGTGCGCGCGCTCTCTGCCTTGTTCTGCCCTGTGCGCTGTCGGCGGCCATATGCGCTGTGTGCTGCCCCCTGGGGCCATATTCTCTAAGGCGTCCATCTTCCAATGTCCATTTCGCGTCCGCTTGGTCCTCAGTTGTTGGTCATTCAGATATAAAGCAAAGCCTAAGCTTCTGAGGAGGGGTTGCGTGTTTATGTTTTTGTGTTTTTAAAGTGACTTCCATATACTGCGTGTTTCAGCAGTTGCGAGTTAGCGCTTGTCTGCGTCGTTTCCTTACCGTTCTCCGTGTTCCTTGTGCGCTATTGTTACATTATGATCATTCAGATATACCCGCGGGTTTCTAGCGTCTGTGGGAAGCGGCCCGGCGATTGGGTTGAAGGAGACCGGACCTCACCATTGGCTGCATATCGAAGCAGAAATGAACAATGGAAAAAGGGCTGCTTATAGAATACGCCCCTGGTCGTCCTTGCGTCTTGCTCAGCTTGAGCCAACCAGCATCTTTGCCTACAGTGGGGCGCAACGGGTGAGGCAGTCTGCATCGTAGTGCAACCAACTAAAATTGTAGACCACAGAGTATTCATACACTCCTACAGGCGCAATGCCCAGCGACCGAGCCGGCTCGTTGGGTATTTAAAGCAAGGAGAGCCAGCGCAGCGCATGGTGGCGGTGAGAAGCGTATGTAACAAGTGAAGGCGGGCTAGTTGGTGGTTGACAATGGAGTGCATACTGCAACCGTGCACTATGCACTCCACGGCACCCAAAAATGCATCGAGCATGTGCAATATGGTGCAGGGAAGTGGAAAAAAATGAGTGCCACACTAAGCACGTAGATAGGTTCGTTCCCTGCAAAATCTGGGGTGGTGCACGAAATACCCCTCACATGTTTAAATTGCTACATAGGGCAAACTGGATGTTGCCTGAATGTTAGACTTCAGGAGCATCGCGCAGCCGTTGAATCATTGGCGGGGGGCGGGGAACTGGTGAAACATTGTCGCCATTGACCTAACTGCACACCCAGGTTCTGCGGCACAACTGTCCTGAAAAAATTAACCATCCAGCTTAGCACGGAAATTTATGAAGCCTACTGCATAAAAAAAGAAAATGACCTTTGCATAAGCTATACTTCAGTATCGTTATCCGAGAAAGAATTCAAATATCTAGATGCTAACTGGCGCCACGCGCATCCACGTGCCTGTTTAACGTGATGGTGTCTGCTGTTTATCAGGTGTGATTACGAATCTTGTATAAATGTGGTTTTCCGGTTTTCCTTGTAGCAAAGCTTAGTTGAAGTTCCGCGTCTTGTCCTGTGCTTTCCTCTCTTCGTCCCTTGTCGTTTTGCGCGGTTGCAATATGCACTCCATTGTCAAGCGTAAAAAGGCTACCTTTAAATGTACGCGATATTTCTCAGAGGCCTAAACGAAGGATACATTCTCACGTTTCGTTGCAGTAACTGCACTCTGGTATAGAGAGGAGGCGGCTGGAGTAGCCGATGACACGGCCGTGTCCAGATTGCAGCTACAGCAAAGAAAACACAAAGGAAACAGCAATAGAAAAAGTTTGCTTTTCGCTCACAGTAATCACTCGACGGATGCGGATAAGGCATAATTTCTTCATTTTAGAGCCACCTGTACAATGCGATATAAAAATGCGTGGAAGTCGATTCAGTACATAAAACCGGCCGCAAATGACTAAATTTTCCTCAGAATGTTTGTCGCGTCTGGAAAATACAGTAAAGCTCGCATTGTGCACTTTGTAAAATAATATTCCACTAAAGTTTCGATTTGTTTCCCTGTGCGGCGGCTCAAATCCTAATCGCCACCATTCCTTACGTGCGGCATGTCTCCGACATTGCCTTAACTTGAGCCAGATGTCTTCATCGGAGTGTCCGAAGGGATACGCCGCCTTATCAATTCGACTGACTCCGAATAAAACGCCTAGCGTGACGGCGGGGCCTCCATGTTGTTTACAATTGTATCATCACAGCGGGCTGCACTGCTGGCGAACTTAGTTAAGCGCACAGATCGCACCCTGTAAATAATCTTATTCTTCTGGAACAGTTAGACTGACCTAACCCTGCTCCTGAGGCGTAAAAAGGAATTTAATTATGAATGCTTGAAAGCGTGTGCAATCCCTCTGCATATTTTTGTGGCATTATTTATTTGTATTGCATCTCTATTTTTGCATTGCTGCGTTTAATCGCTAAAATTTTTCGAATTGATTTTGCCGCATCATGAAATGCCATATATAATTTGCAATATTAAATGATTGTTGAGTTGTGTTTGTCAACCCTTACTGAAGCGTAAAAAATGTATCTGTTTGTAAATTATTCAAATACCCAAAATCAACTAGCTGAAAACAAAATTTTGCTGAAAAACCTTAAGAGCACACTCTTGAGTGCTGTAGCCACAAAACATTTGAGATTTTTTATGCAGCTGACGAGGTCGCGATACCATTGGGTGAAAGACTCTACAGCCCACTTATTAGCCTGCGAGTGTTCACAGAAGTTTGAGCGACAAAGCACAAGGCCCACACCTCCGGTGGGAAAAAAGTGACAACAGCAGAAGTACCAGACACGCGCAAGTTAACGTTTAAGCAGGTCAGGAGGTGGAGATTGAGAACAGAGTCGTTTTTTTTTAAAATAATTACTAATGGGGCTCTAGGGCATCTTCCTTGCTCTGTGTGCTGCATGCGCTTCTATTTTATCTATGCGCGTCACTTATGCCTTTCTGCGAAAATATTGTTGCGGGAGAGAATATATTTACAGATATTTACAAATAGACAAGAACAGCTGGGAGCGGCACCGAGAACACAGTCCGAGCTTCGTTGTCCTCTTCTACTCTTCCCACTCATGCCATCGCTCTTTGTCGTCGTCGTCTACCCGCATCAGGACCCCCGGCTGCTGAAACGCCGTCTCGGCGTTAGGGCGGCGACGTATGGGCGTCGTGATAAGGTTTAAGGCGACAGACGTGGACGATGTCGGTGGTGGCGCCAGAGGACGATGGCGAGGTTTCAAGGGGAGCAATTTCATAGTTAACGTCGGTAACACGGCGCACGACACGGTAAGGGCCACGGTAGTGCGAAAGGAGCTTCTCGGAGAGACCGACGCTGCGAGAGGGCGTCCAGAGAAGGACGAGTGATCCTGGGGTAAATTCGACGGCCTGGTGACGGCGGTCGTAGGCTGACTTCTGGGAAACTTGAGAGGCTTGGAGCCTACTACGTGCTATTTGGCGCGCCAGCGTGGCCCGGGAGATGGCGTCCCGAGCGTAAGCAGTGGTGGAGGCTGAAGAAGGCGCCAAGAGTGTGTCCAAAGGCAAGGTGGGATGCCTACCAAACAAAAGGTAGAAAGGAGAATAGCCTGTTCTGTCATGAAGGGAAGAGTTATATGCAAATGTAACATAAGGCAAGGCTGCGTCCTAATCTCGGTGGTCTGGCGATACGTACATGGCTAACATGTCGGTGAGCGTGCGGTTGAACCTTTCCGTAAGCCCATTGGTTTGTGGGTGGTAAGCTGTCGCGAGCTGGTGCTGCGTGTCACACGAACGAAGAATGTCGTGAACTACTCTGGATAGAAAATAACGACCGCGGTCGGTGAGCAGTTGACGAGGGGCGCCGTGGTGAAGGATGACGTCTTGCAGAAGAAAATCGGCAACATCGGTAGCGCAGCTGGACGGCAAAGCACGCGTGATGGCGTACCGAGTCGTATAATCAGTTTCGACAGTGATCCACTTGTTGCCGGAGATGGACGTCGGAAAAGGGCCAAGAAGGTCGAGGCCAACACGGTGAAAAGGTTCCGGAGGTATGTCGATGGGTTGCAGGAGACCGGCAGGCAAAGTGGAGGGCCTTTTCCGACGTTGACACAGGTCGCAAGCGGCCACGTAACGCTTGACGGAACGATAGAGACCAGGCCAAAAGAAGCGGTGCCGCACCCGAGCGTACGTGCGGGACACGCTATGGTGACCGGCTGTCGGCAGGTCGTGCAGTTCTTCAAGGACAGAAGAGCGTAGATGTTGGGGTATCACGAGCAGGAGCGGAGGGCCATCGGAGCGTAGGTTTCGGCGATACAAAATGCCGTTCTGGAGCACATAAAGGTTCAGAGACGGTGATCGGTTTGCAGAACGGATGCCATCAAAGATAGGACGTAAAGATGAGTCGTGGCGCTGTTCGTTGGCAATATCGGCAAGATCGGAGATAGCTAAGAGGCAGGGCAGGGTCTCAGCGTCCTCTAGGTCAGGTGGTTCCACAGGGTATCGGGATAAACAGTCAGCGTCCTGGTGATGGCGCCCTGACTTGTACACGACGGAGTATGAGTATTCTTGGAGGCGCAATGCCCAGCGACCAAGGCGGCCGGTGGGATCTTTTAGTGAAGACAGCCAACAGAGAGCGTGGTGATCAGTGACAACAGCGAATGAACGGCCGAACAGGTAGAGTCTGAATTTAGCCACTGCCCAGACAAGGGCAAGACACTCGCGCTCAGTAATGGTGTAATTTTGCTCTGCGGCTGAAAGTAGGCGGCTGGCATAAGCGATGACTCGATCTTGACCCTGTTGACGTTGGGCAAGTACGGCGCCGATGCCATATCCGGAGGCGTCCGTGCGAACCTCTGTGGGAGCCGACGGGTCAAAATGTGCTAAGATGGGCGGAGTGGTCAGCAAATGGACGAGGGATGAAAATGAATTCTCTTGAGCAGGGCCCCAGGTAAAGGGGGTGTCGTTCTTCAGAAGATCGGTGAGGGGACGAGCGATGCCGGCGAAATCTTTGATAAAACGGCGAAAATACGAGCACAAGCCGACAAAGCTGCGCACATCTTTCGACGACCTTGGAAGAGGAATGTCCTTCACAGCTTGAATTTTGATGAGATCTGGGCGTACACCAGAAGCGTCAACGAGGTGTCCGAGAATAGTGAGTTGGCGACGACCGAACTTGCATTTCGATGAGTTCAGCTGAAGGCCGGCGTTACGAAACACTGTCAGAATATTGGAGAGGCGCTCGAGGTGCGTGGCAAAAGTAGGCGAGAAAACCACAACATCGTCTAGGTAACAGAGGCAAGTGGACCATTTAAAGCCACGAAGAAGGGAGTCCATCATTCGTTCGAAGGTAGCCGGGGCGTTACAGAGGCCGAACGGCATGACTTTAAACTGGTATAAGCCATCAGGCGTCACGAAGGCGGTCTTCTCGCGGTCCTTTTCATCAACGGCAATTTGCCAGTACCCCGATCGAAGATCAATTGAAGAGAAATATTTGGCGCCGTGGAGGCAGTCTAATGCATCATCGATCCTTGGGAGTGGATATACGTCTTTTTTTGTGATGCGGTTGAGGTGCCGATAATCAACGCAGAAGCGCCAGCTGCCGTCCTTCTTTTTCACCAGGACGACTGGTGAAGCCCAAGGACTTGACGAGGGCTCGATGATGTCTTTTGCGAGCATCTTGTCCACCTCTTGATTTATGACGGTGCGTTCGGCGCTGGACACTCGGTACGGACGTCTGCGGAGAGGAGCGGAATCACCGGTGTTTATGTGATGCGTCACCACAAAGGTCCGAGCCAAAACACGGCTATCAAAGTCGAAGATGGCACTGGGAATGGTGAACACTTTTAGGGAGCTTCGGGAGGCCCACCTCAACAACCAATACACTCGTCTCACAAAGACAGGGTCGGGTCGCCGCCTTTTAGCCCGACTACACATCCAGCACACTCAATTCACAGAGGAGAGATGCCGCCTTCCCGTACACTGGAGACGCGCCCTCCACGTGCGGCCTCTCCCCACCAATATGTCCAAAGAGGATCATAATGGCAGGCGCCTGGCGCGGGCGGAAGCCTTGGACCGCCATTTTCGGAGCAAACCAGGAGTCTTCTACGTGGACGCGTCCGGCCCGGACTCTAGGGGATGGTACACGGCCGCGGTCGTCCACGAGGGTAAAACAGTAGACGCCCTTACTTTCAAGGCCCAGTCAGCAATTCACGCAGAAGAGGTTGCCATCGCTTTGGCAGCCTCTGACACCTCCTCCAAATACATAATCACCGACTCACGAGGGGCTTGTCGAAACGTCACGCAAGGGTGGGTTACTCCCCTAGCTTATCGTATTTACCAAAATTGTAGCCGAGACTCGGATCCCGCGCACCGATCTATCGTTTGGGCTCCAGGTCACCAAGGCGTCCACGGAAATGAGGCAGCCGACGCCGCCGCCCGCGCGCTCTCTCTCCGGGCATTTCCCACGGGACCCGACGCCGACCAGGACTTCCATTTCAATCCGATTTACACTTTTAAGGAAATATGCGATTATTACAAATCCACGCACCAAACTCTTCCCACCCCATGCAAAGGGCTGGGGAAGGACAACGAGCGGGTACTCCTGCGCCTGCTCACCAACACGATGTTGTGCCCGGCAATTCTAAAGCATTTCGATCCTAAATTCGACGGGCGGTGCTCACACTGTGGGGAGGTGTCTGACACCTACCACATGGTGTGGGCCTGCCAGCAGAACCCATCCCTACCCCCTATCCCGAACCCCACCCGAGAGGACTGGGAGGCGACCCTGTCCGGTTGCTGCACCCTCGAGGCCCAAAGGGCCTTAACGCAGCGCGCCCGGGCTGCGGCAAACGCCAATGGTGTGCCTGACTAGGCATCCCACCTAGTGGTTGTAAGGGCGTGACCCTTCAGGTCACGACCCCCAACACCTCTCTCTATGATTAATAAATGTTTTCACCACCACCACCAGTCGAAGATGTCGCGGAAAGATGATAAGAGACACCTAAGATCGCGAGCTTGCATTGGCGGTAGGTCAGAAGCGATCATGTCGGCGTAGTCGGCCGTTGGGTTCTCAGTTGATGGGGCCGCAGGCAGCCGGCATTGCTGAGTGGAAGGTAAGCAGGTGTCCACCACTGATATCACACATTCGGCAGCAGGGCACAGCGTGGCGAGTGAGATGCCTTGCGGGAGCGGTTGGATGGATGAACCAAAGTTCAGGACCGGAAGGTACGCTCGGTTGGCCGACATTGTAAATACAATGTGTGGAAGCGCAATGCTGCGCGTCAGGGTGACGTCAAGTTCCGGAGTGACTACGTAGTGACCATCAGGTACAGGGGGAACAGATGAGAAAGAAATGTAAGTTGCGGCTTGAGGCGGTAGACGGACAAAGTCGATAGCACAAAGACGGTGTATAACTGGGGACGGCTACTCAGGAGAAAGAGGAAGGTCAAGCTGAACAACATTAGTGGCGCAGTCAATGAGGGCTGAATGCTCAGACAGGAAGTCGAGGCCAAGAATGACTTCATAAGGGCACTGGTCCAGAACAGAGAACCGAACGGATGTATGGCGGCCGGATATGGTCACACGGGCTGTGCATAGTCCAACAAGATGAGGCGTTCCGCCGTCGGCAACGCGGAGAACGGCTTTGGGTGCAGGGGTCAGTACTTTTCGGAGGCGGCGTCGTAGGTTTGAACTCATGACGGATACGTGCGCGCCTGTATCGATCAGGGCTCGCACAGGCACTCCACCGACATGAATGGCGAGCTAATTATGGTGTGCGCGAAGGGCTAATCGAGGATTTTGGGACTGGGGCTGTACTGCAGCATCATCTCCAGACACGGCAGTGCCTAGTTTTCCGCTTGCGAGCGTCCGTAGGGGCCAGGAGAGGAGCGACGGCGTTGGGGCGAACGAGACTGTCGACGCAGGGGGGACGGGGAGCGGCTGGAGCGGGAAATCTGGCCGTCGACTGAAGCACTGTGCTGGGCTGGAGGGGGCGTGTAGTGGCTGGGCTGTTCGTCGTCGCGGTGGGAGCTGAGAGTACGGTATGTGCTGCGACGGGACCAATAATTTCGACAGTGGCGGGAGATGTGGCCAATGCGGTGGCAATGGAAACAAATGGGCCTGTCGTCGGTTGTCCGCCAATCGTTAGGGTTTCGCCGACGTGGAGTGAAGTACGAAGATCGTCCAGGAGCAATCGCAGTGATTTCGGGTGGTGGTGAAGACCGTACAGGGCTGACGGGCTGGAAACCAAGGTTTGCAAGCTCTTGGCGGACGACAGCCTGTACCAGAGAGATGGTAGGCAAGCGGTTATCGCCATCATGTAGATGCAGGGGGGCAGGGGACATAGCTTCGAGCTCGCGTCGGATGATGCGGGTCACATTTTCTGGGGGCGCTGGAGTTTCCCGGTGTCGCAGGTCTTCACATGAAGAAGTCGCAGCCGTGTTGGGAGGCGTGTGTACGGCTGGCTAATACGCCTGCTTTTGGCTTCCTCGAAGCGTCGACATTCCTTAATAATTCCGTCGACTGTAGTGCAGTTCTTGTAAACGAGCAAGTTGAAGGCATCGTCGGCGATTCCCTTCAACACGTGGCCGACTTTGTCAGACTCGGGCATGTTGGCGTCAACTTTGTGACAGAGGGCCAGCACATCTTGAATGTACGACACATAGGACTCCGTAGATGTTTGAGCTCGGGAGGCGAGGTCCTTCTTAGCGGCAAGCGTTCGGCCGAGCGGCCGTCCAAACAATTCGCGGAGTTTCTCTTTGCACACGTCCCAGCTGGTCAGATGGTCTTCGTGCGTCTCATACCAGACCCGGGCAGTGTCTTTTAGATAGAATATTACATTTGCGAGCATGAGGGTCGGATCCCAGCGGTTGTAGGTACTCACTCGCTCGTACATGTTGATCCAGTCGTCGACGTCAGTGTTGTCGGTACCAGAAAAGGTCCCAGGGTCACGAGGGGGTGAAAGAACGAGTGATGTCATGGCCGGGGCTGAGGTTTGCTGGGCGGCGTCTTGGGTCATGATGAGTGAAGGCAACTGGCGGCCGCTGCGGAGCTCCGTCGTCGGTAGACGTAGGGGAAAGCCGCACCTCCACCAAATATGTTGCGGGAGAGAATATATTTACAGATATTTACAAATAGACAAGAACAGCTGCGAGCGGCACCGAGAACACAGTCCGAACTTCGTTGTCCTCTTCTACTCTTCCCACTCGTGCCATCGCTCTTTGTCGTCGTCGTCTACCCGCATCAATATTAACACTTTAGGGCTCCCTTTCGAGGTGTGCGGCCAATGCGCAATTACGTCGCAAAATGCACCCTGTATTGTCGGCAGCGACTTTTTAAAGCCGTATTCATGAATGAAGTGGATTCCAAGAGAAGGCAAGCGTAGCAGGGGCCGGCAGAAAGTTAGGTGGGCGGATGAGGTTGAGAAGTTTGAGGGGATACGGTGGCCGCAGCTGGCGAAGGACAGGGTTAATTGGAGAGACATGGGAGAGGCCTTTGCCCTGCGGTGGGCATAGTCAGGCTGATGATGATGATGATGAATGGCCCGCATTGCACTAGGTAATGAATTAAGCAAACAAGGGAAGGGGAATGAGGGGTTCGTTATAAATATGAGAGAAGCTTGGCTTCTTTCATAGGTAATGAATGGTAGAGATGGCAAAACCGGTACGCGCAAATTATTAGAAGCATTAGAATAAAAAATATTTATTTGTCTGTTCAGACTCCTCGACCTCCAGCGAGCACACTGACGCACTATTCATCAATAGTATCTGAAATGAGCCGAATGCACGCCGTGGAGGAAAAACAAAGAAGGGATAAGACAGCGGCCTATTCTGCACTTTCTACATCATCGGGTGTGAGGTGGAGAAAAAAATCAAACCTCCCTTGTGCTATTTCTCTATACACGAGCTCTAAGCTTGGTACAGATTTCTAGCTTGAATTCACAGCAGTACTGCTTTAACTGCCTGTCACTTTATAAGCACGGATCACTGAAACAATATCTTCGATTAGGATGCCGCTAAACATTTTGTACAGTTGAGCGCCGATTAAGAGCCGAAAAAAATGCACTCCCCTCAGGAATCCTCGAACGCTTATGAGAATAATGAAAACCTCCTAAGGATGCGATGGGAAACCTCACTGAAAACCTCATTGGGATGCGATGTTTCTGTAAAAAGACACGCGTGTGAATCTGCAGTGCACTGTATTTGACCTAAACTGTTTTGGGCGCAGGCCGATGATATAGGAAGGTCTCGAGCAGTATGTTTCTTAGTTAATTTATCATTCATGCGAAAGCATTACTAGGCCATGTCGGCGGGATTGTGTCCGCAAAACGCAGGTAACTAATTAAACGTAACTAACTTGTCTAGGAAGGTTGCCTCGCGGTGAAGCCAACCATTGGTAGCCAAACAAGTAGGGTGCGTGCCCACAACTGCCATTCATGTCCTGAGAGAGCCTGTTTAATGCGCTCGGCCTCATTGCGCTCGGCCTCAGTGGGCACCGGAGTAGCAACACCAACATGTTCTACATTCCACCTTTCTGCACTTCGCAGGCGTTCCTGGCGTCTTTTCTGCTTTGGTCAGCGCTTGCTACCGTTCCTTCACCAAGCCATTCAGATTGCGTGGCATCGCCCAACCACCACGCCGGTCCCGATATCTACGTCCCGCTGCACCCACCCGGACAGATGCGCCCATCATACGGGGCATATACGTCACCCACGATGACGTCAATTCCCTGCGCCTATTTAAACTCCTGGCCATGCGACACCGTCTTCAGTGGGAACCGGAGTAGCAACACCAACATGTTCTACATTCCACCTTTCTGCACTTCGCAGGTGTGTAAGCCTTTTTCCTTGTACGCTAAGAGAAGCGATGATATCTGCTTATTGCTGCTCCCGTGCCCACAAGTGCTTTCTGAAATTATTTGCGAGTACTTTCATATGTCTGTGCTCTTACTTTGCTGCGGCGACATCGAATCCAATCCTGACCCTAACACGCGCTCTGAATCCAATCTAGAAACACTGACTTTGCCTGACGAACCCTCGGAACAGATGGCCGCTATCTTCAAACTGCTCAAGGATATTCAGCTGCGATCTGTCCAGTCCTCTAAGTGCCAGACAGAATTGGTGGCGGATGTTAAATCAATCAAAGCTAGCCAAAAAAAATATTGAATCTAAGATTGGCTGCATCCAAGAAAGACTTGATGCCCTTGAAGAAAAAACAAAGTGCTTTGATGACTTTGAAGAGCAGGTTACGGATTTCCAAAAATCTTTGGAAGCCCACAACGCTGAGCTTGATTCTATGAAATCTCGCTTTGCCGACCTAGAGGACAGATCACGAAGAAATAACGTTATTTTTCACGGTTTCCCTGATTCTCGGGAATCATGGGAGGAATCTGAAGCCCTTGTCGTCAACATGTTAACAAGCCTTCACGTCAGTTTACCCGACATGGCAATTGAACGCGCTCATCGTCTCGGTTCATACTCGCCTAACAAATGCCGTCCCATCGTTGCAAAATTCAGCCACTACAAAATAAAAGAAAAAGTGTTTTCCGTACGCAGTGAACTAAAAGAAAAAGACATAGCAATATCTGATGACTACTCATCCGCCACCCGTCATGCACGAAGTAAACTGATAGCCTTTGGTAAAATTTTGCCAGGAACACCCCTCTTTCATCTGCGCTACAACAAATTATCAGTAAACAAGAAACTCTACATGTACGACCATGCAAGTGACAGCGTGACAGAATGCGCCTCACAAACACATGTTGATACGCAACAGGGCCTTTCATCCCCTGGCAGTGCGTAGCAAGGCGTGAGGGCAGTGGTAGTCGTTTATCCCCTGTATCAGTCCTGTTCACTAACATTCGAAGCATTAAAAACAAACACGATTCGTTCACTTCTGCAGTAGACACCTGTAACCCAGATATCATTGTACTTACTGAAACTTGGCTGCATGCGCATGTTCGTGACCACGAAATTTTTTCAACCGCTCATAACTTCTCTGTTCATCGCTGCGACCGCACGATAAAAGAAGGGGCCGGTGTTCTTCTGGCTATTAACAAAAACTTACCCTCTAAGCATATTAGTATTACTACGAACTTGGAGATAGTATGGGCAATTATTGAAATAAACTTCCAAAAAATTATAATTGGCGCATGCTATCGTTCTCCTACTCACTCTGCCTCCTTTGTTGACGAATTACAAGATGCCATCAACATCGTCATAACACGCCATCCTTTCTTGCCCCTGTTTTTGCTTGGCGATTTCAATATTCCAAACATTGCATGGAATAACGAACCCATTATCATACGCCCTTTTTCCGCGTTAGCAAAAGATTTTCTTGACTTGTGTGCATTATTCACTTTCAGTCAACTAATAACACAGCCTACCAGAACCTCACCACACGTTGCTAGTACTCTTGACCTACTGTTAACTACTCGGCCCGAATTTATTTCGAACATTTGTTATTTACCTCCCCTGAGCGACCATTCACTGATTAATTTCAACATCAACATTTCACGGCCAAAAATCAGAAAGAAAACAAAGATCATTCGCGACTACAAGAAAGCAAATTTTGATTCCATTAACAAAGAGCTCTGCACATTTCTTGATACCTTCCTCACAGATTTCGACGACCGCAGTGTGCAAGAAAACTGGGGCATGTTTATGGATAAAACCACTGAATTAACAGAAAAATTTATCCCTACGTACACTGTCTCCTCCGACGGTCACGCTCCCTGGTACAACACTCACATAAAGCGCTTATCTAACAAAAAGAAACGCTTATATAGATCAGCTAAAACGTCTGCTAACACTGCAAAATGGGCAGCTTACAAACGTGCATCTAACGACTACATCACAGCCCTTAGGGCTGCAAGAGATAACTTTTTAAAAATCACATTGCCATCTATGCTATCTACTGACACGAAAAAGTTTTGGCGCACCATTAACCCAAAGAATGACGACATAATAACCCTTGTTGATGACGCTGAAAATGCCATCTCACCTACCGATTCTGCATCCATCTTTAATTAGGTTTTTACACGCAACTTTTCGAAACCCACCCATGCCACTCATCCAACTACACACTCTTACGACTTTGCTGTAATGCACCCTTTAACCATTGAACCAGTCGGCGTAGAAAAAGTCATCACATCACTGAAACTTTCATCTGCTCCTGGCTGTGACCTCATTAATCCAAAGTTTCTGAAAAACACTAACTCATATTGTTCCGTTATACTTTCAAAGATTTTTCAGCAATCACTTGACAAAGGTTCACTGCCTGCTGAATGGAAAGTTGGGAAGGTGATTCCACTCCACAAATCATGTACGAAACATTGCCCACTTAACTATCGGCCCATTTCCTTAACCAGTATACCATGTAAAATTTTTGAACATATCATCTTTTCTCAGATTGCCAACTTTTTAGAAGCGAACTCATTTTTTTCACAATTTCAGCACGGCTTTCGCAAAACATACTCATGTGAAACCCAACTAGTCTCGTTCACGCATAAACTGCACCTAATACTTGATCGCTCTTCAGCAGCTGACTTAATATTTTTAGATTTTTCCAAAGCATTTGATAAGGTGTGTCATAGTTTATTAATCTATAAATTGCATCAACTAAACCTTGATACCAAAATTTTGTACTGGCTTGAGGTTTTCCTGACTAACCGCTCACAGTTTGTCTCAGTTAATGACGTAACCTCGGAGCACTGTCCAGTCCACTCGGGTGTACCTCAAGGCTCTGTGCTTGGGCCCCTTTTATTTCTCATTTATATTAACGACTTACCTTCCTGCGTCTCCTCCCACATTCACCTTTTTGCTGATGACTGTATAATTTTCACCGAAATAACTTGTGATGACGATGTAACCAGACTACAATCAGACCTTAACGCTGTTTCTGCATGGTGTAAGTTACGGTTAATGGAATTAAATGTTAAGAAGTGTAAATTTATGCGTGTCTCAAGAAATGCTTATGATCTTCCTGTGTATTCTCTTAATAACGCACCTTTAGATCCGGTAACTAGTTACAAGTATCTTGGCCTTCACATCACCTCTGATCTAACGTGGACCGTTCACATCGCGCATATAATATCCAATGCTAATCGAATGCTTGGCTACTTACGACGCAATTTTTCTAAAGCACCATCCTCTTTAAAATTACTGCTTTACAAAACTCTAATACGTCCCAAACTCGAATACGCCGCGTCAATTTGGGATCCCGGCCTAACAAACCTAACACAAGCTTTGGAAATGGTTCAGAATAACTCTACTCGCTTCATTCTTTCTAACTATACCAGAACAGCAAGCATCAGTGCCATGAAATATAGCCTTAGCTTACCATCCTTATCATCACGTCGCAAAATTTTTCGCCTTTCCCTTTTTCACAAGTTATTCTATCACCCGCAGTTTCATACCGAACTTATCTCACCCCCTCAGTACTTATCATCAAGACTAGATCACATTCATAAGGTTGGCATCCCTTTCTGCAGAACAAAAACTTTTTTTCAGTCATTCGTACCACGCACATCGAATGAGTGGAATCACCTTCCTTCTTCGACGGCCACCATCACCGATCATCATTTATTCAAGAATGCCATAGCTAACATTGTTTAACTAGGATGTATTTTATACTGTGTTATTGTTTTTTTATAAGCTCGATATGAATGATCCATACGCCACAAAGAAAGCGACAGATATGGCAGCCTTTTTAAAAGAGCAGACAGACGTTGGGTTTTTCTTTTCCATTGATGTTAAAGATTTATTCTATGCTGTGCCGCATTGAGAACTGTTTGAGGCCGTACACGAGTGTATTGATTTCAAGGGGGCTACATCCTTTCAGAATTCAGCAGGTAGCATGTGGAAAGTTTCGCGTCGCTTTTAGAGTTCTACCTTCATGCCACTCGTGCTTCTTTTGGAACAGCCATGTTTGTTGAAAAGTGCATTTGCGTAGGATCCTGTGTTGAACCAGTGCTATCTATACATTTTATCTTCCATTGACCGTGCCTCAGCAGCTTCTATGAATAACGGCTCCGTCTCCAGCGAGTGTTTAGATATCTTGATGATTTTTCAGTGACTATTTCGGTGATTAACCGTACCTTGACTCATGCCACTACTGTAGAAGGGATATTATGTCTGTTTAGGCAGCTAAGGAAAGACCTTACTTTTACTTATGAACTACCTAAAGAGCAACTGTTTGCACATTTTAGATATTAACGTCAAGTATTCAGGAATGCATGCCTCTTGCATGTATTACCCAGAGCAAATAAAAAATTGCTGCCTTATGCTTCTATACATTCGTAAAAAGGGCGATCGCTTCTCTTTGTTGAGAATCTGCGCTGATCAGGTCCTGTGTTCGCATGACTGAGGATAGTTTTAACATGCAGATCAACAGATTTCAAAACGAGGGTTCCATCCAGGCCGTGGCGTTGAAATTTCGATGGAGGCGAAATTCTACAGGCCCGTGTATCGTGCGATGTCAGTGCAAGTTACAGAACCCCAGGAGCTCGAAATTTCCGAAGCCCTTCACTACGGTGTCTCTCATAGCTTGAGTCGCTTTGGGACGTCAAACCCCCCTAAAACATAAACAAACCACACTTCGAAAGGCGGGCTTACCTTGCTCTGTTGTTACTGCAAGTTACAGAACATGAAAGGGAAAGAAAGCGCCAGAGCGAAGCCACGACAATAGAGACCACGAATGGTCCTTTATACGCACCGTGTGGCTTACAGCCTAAAAAAAGGTTACTGTCAGGTATGACCTGCGTGTCCTGCTCTCAGTCCTGAGAAAGGTAAGCGGCTTGTGGGCACGTATCGGGAGACGGAATAAGTCCCAGTGGGAAAAGTTGCACGGCAATCCCTTCGAGGACTAATTTTGGTGTGTTATATGAAATACCATTGACTTGCGGCGGGGTCTATATAGGCGAAACGGGTCGCTGTATTAACGATACATCATGGCAGCACTCTAAATAGCTAGAAAGGAAAACTGGGTTCATTTGCCCCTTAAATGCAAATAGTGAAAATATGAGCTGGTGCCTGACGACACAAGATACCTGGCAAGAGACGCGATAAGGCAGCACGTGAGGTTCTAGAAGCATCTCTGACCGCAAAGAAAGAAGACTCATGCTGTAGTGATTATTATGTTGCCCTTCAAGGTAAGGAAATCGCCTTCATAGAATCTTTTTCAAGACAACCAGGCCTTGATAGTCAATGTGTGTGTTCTAAAAATTCCGCTCTACATCTTGTCTTTTTATTGTTTAATACTTATGCGCTTGAAGCGTTCCAAGTTTTCCTCTCTTTTCTTTTTTTAACCCGCCGCGGTGCCTCAGTGGTTACGGCGCTCGGCTGCTGACTCGAAAGACGCGGGCTTGATCCCGGCCGCGGAGGCTGAATTTCGATGAAGGCGAAATTCTAGAGGTCCGTGTATTGTGCGATGTCAGTGCACGTTAAAGAACCCCAGGTGGTCGAAATTTCCGGAGCCCTCCACTACGGCGTCTCTCATAGCCTGAGTCGCTTTGGGACCAAACCAATAAACCAAACCTCGTTTGTTGTTTTATTGATGAAATGAACGGCGGCGCAACAAGAAGAACACAACAAGAGAGGGGACACCACATGCGCACACTACCAACTGTTTATTGCATGGAAAGGTGGCATATTTAAACATACAGCTCAGGCATGACACTCATCGCATTATCGCACAGACCCCACACGTGGAAAAGAAACAGCAACATCAGGATAAAAGACAAGAACCCTTAACCTCTGCAGAAAAAACTAAAAGATTTTGATAACAGAACTTTGAGCAGGCCATCTCGTAGCAAAAGCAGAGTCAAACAAGAGAAGCAAAAGCAGTAAAAAAAAAATACAATCGTAGCAAAGGCAGCGTCAAACGTGTAAAGCAAAAGCAGTCAGAACCCGAGAAACAACAAAACGAAAAAAAAAACAGTAACAAAGTTAACAACCCGCCTAAAACAAACAACAGACGGCCGCTAGAAATGCAGGGCTGAAAAGATGCACAGCACATGGCGTTACAAAAAACTGTCAAGAAAGGACACTTCATTTCTACGGAGGGATACTGAGGAGTCGCTAACACAAGTGCTTCCCTTCTTCTTGATCATAAAGGCCTCAAGAATTTCGCGTGCCACCTGATCGCGACTCCTGCCGAGAATCCTTATTCCGTTAAGCACTGGCTCACACTTGCAATCTTTACAATGTAGGGGCAAATTCGACCCTCCTCCGTTTTCTAACGACTTTTCGTGTTCCCGTGTTCTGTCGTTAATGCAGCGACCTGTCTGGCCTATATAGACCCCCCCGCAGGTCAGTGGGATTTCGTACACCACTCCGACGGCACAAGAAACGAAAAGCTTGCCGTGCCTCTTTCCGCACATGGCTTTCTTCTCTTCGCTGATCCGCGAGCATAACCCGCTCAGCTTTCTTGGCGCAGAGAAATCGACAGGAACGTCGTACCGGCCAGCAACTTTCTTCAAGTTGTGCGCCACACGGTGTATATAAGGGACCACTTGTGGTCGCTCTGATCCCGGCTTAGCATGGAATTTTTTCTTCTTTCCTTTCATTTTTTGAAGGAGGGTCTCCGCTACGCTACTTGAAGAAAGTTGAAGAAACTTGAAGAAAGTTGCTGGCCGGTACGACGTTCCTGTCGTTTTCTCTGCGCCAAGAAAGCTGAGCGGGTTATGCTCGCGGATCAGCGAAGAGAAGAAAGCCATGTGCGGAAAGAGGCACGGCAAGCATTTCGTTTCTTGTGCCGTCGGAGTGGTGTACGAAATCCCACTGACCTGCGGGGGGGGGTCTATATAGGCCAGACAGGTCGCTGCATTAACGACAGAACACGGGAACACGAAAAGTCGTTAGAAAACGGAGAGTCGAATTTGCCCCTACATTGTAAAGATTGCAAGTGTGAGCCAGTGCTTAACGGAATAAGGATTCTCGGCAGGAGTCGCGATCAGGTGGCACGCGAAATTCTTGAGGCCTTTATGATCAAGAAGAAGGGAAGCACTTGTGTTAGCGACTCCTCAGTATCCCTCCGTAGAAATGAAGTGTCCTTTCTTGACAGTTTTTTGTAACGCCATGTGCTGTGCATCTTTTCAGCCCTGCATTTCTAGCGGCCGTCTGTTGTTTGTTTTAGGCGGGTTGTTAACTTTGTTACTGTTTTTTTTTCGTTTTGTTGTTTCTCGGGTTCTGACTGCTTTTGCTTTACACGTTTGACGCTGCCTTTGCTACGATTGTATTTTTTTTTTACTGCTTTTGCTTCTCTTGTTTGACTCTGCTTTTGCTACGATTGTTGACTCTGCTTTTGCTACGAGATGGCCTGCTCAAAGTTCTGTTATCAAAATCTTTTAGTTTTTTCTGCAGAGGTTAAGGGTTCTTGTCTTTTATCCTGATGTTGCTGTTTCTTTTCCACGTGTGGGGTCTGTGCGATAATGCGATGAGTGTCATGCCTGAGCTGTATGTTTAAATATGCCACCTTTCCATGCAATAAACAGTTGGTAGTGTGCGCATGTGGTGTCCCCTCTCTTGTTGTGTTCTTCTTGTTGCGCCGCCGTTCATTTCATCATGCACCAACTCGCCCCTCAAGCCATTCTTCTGTTGTTTTATTGTACATGACTTTGTTTGTTGAAATGATTATTCTGACGCTGCTTTTGAAAAGCTATTTTTAGACTCTAAGTAGACAACGGTGAATGGTTAATCGAGGTTTTTCTTCTCAAAGCGACTTAAGCTATCAGGGATGCCGTAGTGAAAGTCTCCAGAAATATCTACCACCTCGGGTTCTTTAACGAGTACTGACATCGCACAGCACACGGGCCAGCGCACAGCACAGCACACAGTACCGCCGCAGCTCGAATCGAACACGCGTCTTTCGGGTGAGCAGACGAGCGCTATAACTGCCGAGATACTTCGGCGACCAGCAACGGTAAGTGTGAGATCAGTCGTTGCAGTCACTGTAAATTTTGTTTGCACGACAGAAGATTGATGTGATAGCGATTGTGAGAGGGTCATGTGGCTGAGTGCCCTGCATATTGTGGGCCATCAACTGTTCTTCGCAACCAGTGGTTTTACCAGTTCACATGAAGATCGCCACGTGTAATCAAGATGTCCCTGCCTCGGTGGGTTTGGTTGCTGACGCACCTGACGCAGTAGCTGCTACTCCAGCCACTGACTCACAGCTGCGTCGGATGATCAGCAAGTCTCTGAACAGTGTCGAGCGTGATGCCTTAGAAGCCTTGCTGGTCAAATACTCGTCTATCTTTGACTTTTCAGAGCCCAGTGGTTCCCGTAGCATTCCCGTGTCACGTACACGGCATAGGATTGACACCGGTTACTCACACCCCATTCGACAGAAGCCGTACAGAGTGTCCCCAACAGAACGACAGGTCATCAGTCAACAAGTTCGGGATATGCTGCAAAAGGGTGTTATACAAGAGTCCTGCAGTCCTTGGGCCGCTCCTGTCATTCTAGTCAAAAAGAAAGATGGTACATGGCGCTTTTGTGTGGACTATCGCCGCCTGAATGCTGTAACAAAGAAAGACGTGTACCCGCTTCCTCGGATTGATGATGCCATTGACTGCCTGTTCTCCGCATCGTACTTCTCATCCGTTGACCTGCGGTCGGGCTACTGGCAGATCCCTATGCATCCCGAGGACAAAGAGAAGACCGCTTTCATCACACCGGACGGCCTTTTTGAATTTAACGTAATGCCTTTTGGGCTCTGCAATGCTCCTGCAACTTTTGAGCGATTTATGGACACGCTCTTACGGGGCTTGAAATGGCATATTTGTATGTGCTATCTCGATGATGTCGTCATTTTTTGCCGGACATTCAATGAGCACAACGAACGCCTCGCCCTTGTGCTGGATTGCCTGAAACGCGCTGGTCTGGCGCTTAATTCGAAGAAATATCGTTTCGGTGAACGTCAGACGTTGGTGCTCGGACACCTCGTCGACAGTGAAGGTGTCCGGCCTGACCCGCAGAAGACCACGGCTGTAGCATCATTTCCAACACCTCAGACTGCAAAGGAACTTCGCAGCTTCCTCGGACTTTGTTCGTATTTTCGCCGCTTTATTCCCCGTTTCGCCGACATCGTTCACCCGCTCACGAGCCTGCTCCACAAAGACGCTCCCTATGATTGGACATCTGAGTGCGATTGTTCTTTTCGTCAGCTGAAGTTTCTCCTCACATCGCATCCAATTCTCCGCCATTTCAATCCTTCTGCCCAAACAGAAGTGCATACTGATGCCAGTGTTGTTGGCATTGGTGCCGTGTTAATTCAGCGTTATGTCGACAAGGAACACGTCATTGCTTATGCCAGCCGTTGCCTGAGCAAATCTGAGCGTAACTATACCATTACTGAACAGGAGTGCCTTGCGGTAGTTTTTGCCGTTCAGCGGTTTCGCTGCTACCTCTATGGGCGACCTTTCACAGTGGTTACCGACCACCATTCCCTCTGTTGGCTGATCAACCTCCGTGACCCATCTGGCCGTCTTGCACGGTGGGCAATCCGTTTGCAAGAGTTTGATTATACAGTGTCGTACAAGAGTGGACGCCGACACGCTGACGTAGACTGTCTCTCTCGGTTGCCGCTCGCAACGACGGAATGTGACGCCGATGACTTTGACCACTACATCGCTTCCGTAGAACCTAAATTCCCGGATGCCCGTACATTCCACGAGGAGCAACGGAAGGATCAGTATCTCACGTCATTCTTTACCGCTGCGCAGGACCCTACAGCCTCCTGTGCATTCTGTCTACGCGATGGTCTTCTCTACAAGAAGGTTTACTCCGCAACTGGTCTCCGTTTCCTTCTGGTTGTGCCTGACAGTCTACGCTCCTCTGTTTTGCGTGTCATGCATGACGATCCCACTTCGGGACATCTGGGTTCTGCGAGGACACTTCCACCGCATCCAAGAGCGCTTTTACTGGCCACGTATGCGCGATACGACTGAGAAGTATGTGGCTAGTTGTGCACAGTGTGCGAGTCACAAAGGTTCCACCGGTACTCCTCCTGGTCTTCTTCAACCGGTGACGCCTCCCAGATTTCCTTTTGAGAAGGTTGGAATAGACCTTGTGGGACCTTTTCCCAAGTCCCATGGCTGCAACCAATGGATTGTCGTCTGTACAGATTACCACACTCGTTACTGTGAGACAGCTGCTCTCCCCTCGGCTACTGCATTTAACGTCTCTGTCTCTCTGCTGCATTCTGTGATGCTGCGCCATGGACCCCCGCGAGTCGTAATCAGCGACCGTGGCCGCCAGTTCACCGCCGATATTGTTGAAGCACTCCTTGGATTGTGCACACTGCAGTTCAGACATTCTACCCCCTATCATCCACAAACCAATGGTTTAACGGAGCGAACCAACCGGACACTCACCAACATGCATTCCATGTACGTCGCTCCTGACCACAAAGACTGGGACTCCATCCTACCTTTTATCACATACGCATACAACACCGCTCAACACGAAACTACGGGTTACAGTCCGTTCTTCCTCCTCTATGCCCGCTCTCCACGACGCACCCTGGACACTATACTTCCGATCTCCACCGACGATGACCCTGGCATCGCTGAGATCCTCTGCAATGCTGAGGAAGCCCGCCAACTAGCCCGCCTGAGAACTCTCGCCTCACAGGACCGCTCCAAAGTCCGCTACGACGACCATCATCGCCGAGTCACCTACCTCCCTGGCGAGTTGGTCTGGGTTTGGCGTCCACTCAGGAAGCGTGGCTTAATCCAGAAACTGCTCGCGAACTATACCGGTCCCTATGTCACCTTGTAGCGACTCAGTGACCTCACTTATAGGATTGCGCGCGTCACCGCAAGCGGCCGACGTTCTGCCCGCACAGAACTCACCCATGTCGCGCGGCTGAAACTTTGTCGTCCACGTGCCGATGCCTGACTCGCCCAGCGGGCTTCGCCTGCGACGGGGGAAGTGTTACGGGATTGGAGAAATGCAGGAAGGGCAAGGCCGGAGAACAAAAGAAGAAGAGGTTGAGAGTGTTGTGCCCCGCTGGACGCTGATTCCCGCTCGCCGATCGAACCTCTCGCCGCTGGCCTTTTGAACCAGCTAGAACACCCCGGCTGTAAAGATTATAGCCGTAACGATATATTTGAGTCCCGAACTTTCGAATAAACAGTTAGAAGTCCAGCCTCTTTCCTATCTTCCGAATTTTGCTGTGTGCGTCTTTTTGGCTGGTTTATTTTCTTAATAATATACATTTCCCTTTGCAATAATGGAAAGCTTTGTGTTTTTTACTAATTTTAGTCAGGAATGCCGACAGTTCAACAAAGGTACAACGGATCATTACTTGGACCAAGTCGTGTTTGCATCCGTCGTCAAGCCACAGAAAATATAATATTCATTATGAACGAAGAGCTCTCCAAGCACAAAAAATACCTAAATCTGTTACAGCGTTATTGCCACTGTTTCTTGTTTTATTCAGAAGTAAAGCAACCATCCTTTTCCCAACATCGTGCCATCACAGATGACTGCAAAGGGAATATGTGCGAATACACGCATGTCTCTCAGACCTCGAGAAAACAAATCGAAGAGATACAGTAGGACGAGTACCCGAAGCTCCAGCCTTCAAATAGCTCCTGGACATGCCCAGTTCTTCTTGTGAAAATGCAATTCAGCAATCAACATATTAAATCTCACTGATAGAAATTTCAACAGAGTAACTGATAATTCTACTCTCCTAGGGATGAACACCAATCAGGCTCGCTTGAGTCATGCCTGATAGATCTCGGCCATGGTCCTCAAAAGCGCCTCACTGTCGGGATTTCGGCACGGCTCCTTCGCCGTCCGCTCAGCCTTGCGGCCTATAGCGCGCTCAAAAGGAGACGTCGCAATTTTTGTATAACTATCTTCAAACCTAGCGCACTCGTGTTTTATGCATGGTTAGGGTTCTAGATGATCTCCCGCACAAGTCACAGACAGCGTAGTTTCGATGCCTCGCCTAGCGTTTGTTGTAAAAGCATTCTAAATTTAATCAACGATCGTCTAAGGAACCGAAATAACTTACAGCCCTTTCTGTTGATAGAAATGCTGTTTTTGAAGAGCCTACATCTGCATTCGCTTTTTTCCAGCCGCTGCTATAGAGAAGTGACTGACTATTCTGTTGCTTATGTCCTAGTGCGAAATTGTCCAAAATTTGCATTTTTACAACCCGGTGGCCCGCATGCCACACTGTAAGGCTGCAATCCAACGTTCTTGTCTTGTCATTGCTTTGTCCTCGTTTTTATGCTCAATTTTTGCAGTATGCAATTTACATCGGTGCACACATAGTGTCTTTGACGTTAGCCACATGCTAAAATTATACTAAGGCACACTAGGTGGAGGCAACCTCCGGTGTGTTCTAAGCCATTGTCTGTAATTTGTATGTGAAATGAGAGTTTTTTTCAATTTATTTAAATTAACAAATATTGATTTGAAGATATTGCCTTTGGAGATATAGAATTTTCAGTACGAGATCGCAGTTTGGCCCAAAAACTTTTTCTTTTTTCTTTTAGTTTGGGGGGGCAATGCCAAACCAGTGGTTATGCCATACGTCCACAAGGTCCATAACCTAAAAAGGGTGGGCAACAAGTACGGCGTCCCGATGGTGTTCTCTGCGCCTTCTAAACTGGCTAAGATGTGCCCTAAAGTCAGCAGCAGTGGCCCTGCAACATCCGGCTGTGGAACAAAACACGCTAAGCCCTTTGTCCGGCGTGCCACGGGTGTGGTCTGTGAGAACTCCCTTTCTTGTGAAAAAGTGTATATTGGCCAGACAGGGCGTTGTGTTAACGCACGTGCCAGGGAACATGAACGAAGTTTGGAAAACGCTTCAGACTCATGCCTGAATCTACCCGCCCATTGCGGTTCTTGCAAGGAGGCCATGGGAGGCATGGGAGGGTTCTCACGCAGCTTCCACCCTCTCCGTTCGATGACGTTCTACGTCACACCTGCGGTAACTGAGGACATGCTACGTCCGCCGCTTAAGAACGTGGGCGGCGCTGGTGAAGACTCCCAAGGTTATGTTATTTGTAAACATAAATACCCCCGAAAGCAGAAGGTTTGACAGCCGTCACCGTAGCTCAGCGGTAGAGCACCGGACGCGTAATTCGGAGGTCGTGGGTTTGGATCCCACCGGCGGCATGTGGTTGTTTTTTCTTCTGCTTTTCTAATCAATTAGCTTTAAGCGATAACATATTCAGTAATATAAATTGATCAACACCACAAAATAAATAAATAAAAAAAATCCCCTGTGCTCCTTGGTTTCTGTGGCTGTTGGCTTCTCTCATATATATATATATATATATATATATATATATATATATATATATATATATATATATATATATATATATATATATATATATATATATATATATATATGTGTGTGTGTGTGTGTGTGTGTGTGTGTGTGTGTGTGTGTGTGTGTGTGTGTGTGTGTTGTATCGGGTGCTTCACCTAAGATTCTTTAATTTTTAAAAATAGCCAACTTGAATTAGAAGAGTGCTTTCTTTGGTATAGCATTGTCAGCGGCGTACCACATCAGAAAAATGCTAAGACGTGCGAACTAGTAGTTTGGCTAACGAATATTCGAGGACTAACTTTTTAAGGAGACGGCTGTGTCGGGTTGGACTTTTTAACTATTGCTCTAAGGTTCCTTAGTCACTGACAAGTGATATACCCATCGTAAGTAATATCCCTATGTGTTTTTGGAATGTAGGGAACGCGATTACCTTTGGCTCTACAGCCCAACAAATTTTGTCTGCATCGCGCCAAAATACATGCGTTTTCTAGAAGCTTACAGGCAAAACAACCTCTCTAGCACACTTAACTTGTTGAAAGAGCCAAAACTTGTTGGGCAACCGCACCGAGGGTAACCGCGTTTTCGAAAATCTTAACAGTGATATGAATATTACTTACGGTGGACTACATGCCTCTCAATAATTAAGAAGCCTAACAGGACAACGTTCATGCCCTGATGTTCTCCTATATTTGGGATAACTCACGGAGGTATAGGATAGCCATCTCAAAAGTGGGTTATAGGCTCTAAAGAGAGCGCGTCAATACACGGTGCGCAATTAGTTTGACCCGTACTACCGTCGAGTGCCCCCGCAGCGATCGCCACCGCCGGGCAATATGTTCGTGGGCACGAGACCGCACCGCTTGTGCGCTGCCTGCCCTTGTTACTTTTACGGCGTGTGTGTCCGAGTCTGTGGTTAGAGCCCCCTGACAAGATATTTGACCAATATAAACTTTGCAAAGGGCATCTTCTACTCGGCAGAATGCGTGGCCGTTTGAGTGCCATCAAGGTGGCTCTTAACGACCCACAGATCTTGGTGGTTATAAATGACTCTAAGTACCGTGCAAAGCCCCTTCGGATCCCTAATGTAGCGAAAGAACTTCAGCATAAAAAGTTGCGAGAGAACCTTCTGGGAAACTCGGACCCAAGGGCCCAAAAAGGCTGGCCGACTGGCCGAGGATGCCGCCGGGGTTCAAGAACTACCGGCCTGCAACTAAGGCGACGGTCCAAACCTTCGGGGTCTAACCCCCGAAACCCGGCATAGTGTTTCTTCTGGACAGATAAAACTTCTCTCTCTCACTCTGTTCGGATGTGCTTCCATTGCCCCCTTTCTTATGTTGCCGTTGCTGGTAGCGCAACAGCGCATTTAGTTTTAGTGCGAAAGCCCACCTTAACGGTGTCAACCCCACAAAGTAAATTGCGTGAAGCTTCACCTTGAGAGCGACCCGCGCGACCGGAGTTTGTTACTGACCGTGCTGGTAGATGATTCCAAGGCACCTGTGTCCTTTGCCGCCAGCGATCGAATTGCGTAATGACGCAAGCGATGGCAGCTTACGCGGCGTTGGCGCCTCACTCAGTTTGTGCCACCAGGGCTGCGCGTGAGCCTCTTGGGCTTCCTTCGCGCCGTCCGCCGGCTGCGCTGCTAGAAGACTCTGGAGACGCTGTTGTTGACACATGCGTCGCTCTGGTGGCGCACACCTGCAAGGACTCGTGCTCGAATCATTTCGATTACCAGGATAAGCAAACGCAGTAGAACGTTCTTGCGGGCTAGTTGGTTCATTGCAGAAAAGATTAGTACTGCGCTAATGGGACAGCTCAGGAGAACGAGGAAACACAGAGACAACACAGGCGCAGACTTCCAACAGTTTATTCGAGACCGAAAAGCAAGCGCTATATATGGGGTGAACCTATGACCATAACCATCACTGTCAATCACACGAGGCCTGATTAAAATCTAGACCACATTGATCAAAACTTGCGTCGCAGAAAGGCCGATAACCAGACAGCATTCAGTAAGCATGTCCCCAGAAACTCCTTCTGGGGACATGCTTACTGGGGACAGAAACAGTCAGCCAGAGTCTGCGCCTGTGCTGTCGTCTGTGTTTCCTCGTTCTCCTGTCCTGTCCCGTTCGCGCAGTACTACTCTTTTCTAAACAAACGCTTTCGCGCGTTTACTCGGCTTATCTACGTCGAAACCCTGCGGCTTTTTTTTCTTAAGAGGGCCGGCTCTGAGGCACGAGGATTTTTCAAGGCAGCTAGTGGCACACCACATTTTTTTCTCCTCTGTAGCCTCGCCACTTTCCTTGTGACACACTGGGCCTATCGTGAGTAAACATCGATGCCTTGCATCGCCGAACACAACGACTCAACGGCAAGACTGCGCAAAATCGAAACGTCTTAAAATGAGCGTTACTAAATTTTTTTGAGAAATTTCTTGGTGATTTTATTTTTACTCTTTTATGGCGCTTTGATGACGCCTGCTCCCTATGTAATGAACCAGTCGTACTTTAGGGTAAGTGATGTAGAAAACAGTCCAGTGTGCCGCGTTGCTGTGAGCTCTAGTTGTGTCGTTTTGAGTGGTGTGGGGCGTTTCGTTTGACATTGTTGTTGTTTTAGTATACAATATGGCAGCACAGGGCCGCCTGGAAAGGCTGGGCGCTTTTTGTTACCACTGGGCGTATGAACTTGGACACGTAGTGATAAGAAGGCCCGTTTAAACATTTAGAGGAGTGTGCGCCTAAGGCACAGTGTTAAGAGGCACACTCCATCATTTAGGACAAGATGCATGGGAAGTGTATACCAGCATAATTATCTAGACGTCATTTTACTCTAGACCTCAAGGTTGCCTGAAATTACAAATCAACAGCACGAGTTTCAAGCACTGAGTTTTTTGAGAGCCATCATGAGCAGAAATGATCAACGGCAGGCGTCGTTTACTATCAACGAGTAAATCTGAACTTGAGGAAGCCGCGAAAGTTAGATCATTTGCTATAACTCCCTGGGCGCCCGAAGTGTCCACCGAATAAAGAATACATTGTTGGAAGAAAACTCAAAGGATAAGTCTCCTACTTTAGTCCTTTCAAATGACCTTTCAAACGAAGGCTTAGGCCCTTTACCGCTACTTGATCTGGCATCCTATGCATTTGTAAGCGCGGTGAGATTCCGCGGCTGATTGGTCTGTCTTACACCTAAAGCGTTCGTCGGCCTTTGGTGTTTACTCGTAAATCTTACGTACTGTCGACATTTCCCTCTCAGGGATTAATCAGGCTTCCCGAGGCAGAGAAAGCAATCAACGAGGTCAGCGATTGCGCGGTTTGCTCATTATCTGAGGATCCCTAAGTGTGACAACGGAAAGCCCCTCCGTGATCGGCTGATCTGCTTGCCAGGCCAGGCCGAATGGTAAACAAGAGTGAGGAGTATAAAGCAACGGAGGCTGTAGTGTCCTTCAGTGTAAATCCTGCTTAGGGATAGTTAGTTGTAGAATATTTACAGCTAATCTGCTTCAGATTCCTGGCCGCATTGCTTTAGTACTCAATGCGTCAACGCTAAAGTCAAACTCTCATCACTTGCAGTCTTTACTGCTGTTGGCATTTATCCCTATATATCCCTAGAGCCACATACGGGAGCACTATGTATACCCACGTGGTTGGTCATACAGCAGTAGTGAAATAGCTAAAAATTAATGCTATTTACGGCTGTTGTAAAACTGGCATTCGAGCTAGTTGGTACAGCATGTTCGAAAATTTCCAGCGCACACAGGACAGGGACAAAGAAGAGAACACCACAAGCGCTGACTCGCAACTAAGCGTTTAGTCGCAAACGCAGGAAATATATGCTCAAAAGAAAAAGAAAAACATCAAAACTTATTCAATCATGCAGGCGTGTCCAGATAAGAAAATTCCCGTTCATGCAGGACAACAGATGGGCCACGAACACATGTAGGCTGGTTTTTGTAGACATGATAGGCTTCTGATACCTCTCTTGTCAATTGATTAGGATGCCTAAACAAAACAGTTGTTTTATCGAGTAAACGCTTACAGCCCGTGCATTCCATACAGCGCTTGGCAAGATTCAAAGAAGGCGGCTTTCCCAAAGACAAGTTGTGCTCTTGTAAGCGAACATTCAAACAACGGCCAGTTTGACCGACATACATGCGCCCATAAGACAGCGGAATCTGTTACACTACACCTGTTTCGCATTTGATCTACCGGTTTATATTGTTCACATTGCACACCTCACGATCAGAACAACCATAGGGCTTGTCAACCCTGGCACAAATACTTACAGCTTTTTTCGGGGCTGTAAGAATTACATCCGCATTACATCTCTTGCCCACATTTTTTTGTTGATATGAAAAGCGGTGAACATATGGGAGAACCGCTACCTTCTTCTCTTTTCCTTCATCAGCACTCCAAGGTGATGGCCTGTTAGGATCCTGAATTCTTTTTAATACCTTACTGCAGTCACGAGTCAAGACATTATCTGTAAAACCAGCGAATCTTAATCTATTTACTTGCTCAGAAACACTACCATTCAAACAGTGAGTGCACGATTGAGTAAAGAGGACCACAAACAGGCCACAGCAATACCACATTTAACAATTTTTGAATGGCCCGATTGAAAATTTAAAAGGGGCTTAACCGACCTTGGGAAATACATCCAGAATACATCGTGCTGCTTGAAAGAAAGTGTAATACCCAGGAAATGCAAACACTCTTCTGTGGGTGTTTCAAAGCTGAATTCCAGACCACATCCGTTTTGTTTAAAAACCTTGAGGACATCCACCACCCGTCTAGTAAAGTCAGGTCTATCAACAAAAATTAAATAATCATGAACATACCTGAAAATCCTTTTGGAAAGGCCACACAAATTCTTTTCGGTGCATGTGTCGACCCGAGAAAGGAAAATCTCACTGAGGACCGCCGCAACTTTAGAGCCTATACAGACACCGGTTTTTTCGTGAAACAACCGCCCATTCCAGTCAACAAAGGTTGAAGCAAGATAAAACGATAATAGCTCTAAGAACGAACGGGAGTGGTGTAGGGGAAAGAAATAGGTACGTGGGTCAAACACACTACGAGCATACAAATAAAAATATTAAGAGAAGATAATGGGTTCCTATATGTGATCTGCGTGTAACCAGCGGATGCTTTGAAGCAGCGAGTTCCAGACTTCAGCCTTCAACGCAACGAAGTTTTCTTCATACCTGTCAGTGCGATAATAAAAAAGGGTTAAGGTGAAGGCAATGACAACGTGTGCGGATGGAAGGCTTTTCAACGCTCAAGTACCTGTTTAGCAGCTTAGAACGTTCAGATTGAGCCACCCTGTGGTGGAATCTCAGGCATATGTGTTACGGGGAGATTTTTCTCTTATTAATTTATACATTTTTATGAACCCATATTCGCCCACAGTGGCGTTGCGGTAAGGGATGTAAAAATATTTTTCACACCGATACAGCCGAGCAAAGCAATATGCATAATAGTACAATCAATAATGCAGAATAATTGCAACCTTCCGATAAGGGCGCAGGGACAGCATGTGCAATAATGTGGGTGTGACTGAACACTTGAAATAAAAAATTCATGTTAGTACCAGTGTACAGGCCACAAATATGCGAAATCCAGAGTTTTATGCGGGTAATAAATGGCTTGCACTAAAGTATACATCCAGGACAGCAACATTAGGACCAAACAGCAAAGTCCGAATTTAACTCCCGCGTTAAATTATGAATGTGTGCAGCCTCAGCTATGCCGGGGGGAACTTGGCTGCATTAACTAGTTGCGAGGCGAAAATTACGATGGCACTTAAGACTGCTTGCGTGCTTTTAATGTGAAAGCAGTGTTTTATTTCCTGCTTATTTTTATTCGTTTTAGTATTTATATTCCTAATGACACCCCTTCTCATTAGCATACACTAAGGTAACTTATATACCAGGTTCACCTTTGTTCGCCAAGAAGCAACGCAGTTTTGTTGCCGCCCGGCCGCGGCGGTTGAATTTCTTTGGAGGAGATATTCTTGAGGCCCGTGTGCTGTGCGATGTCAGTGCAGGTTAAAGGACCTCAGGTGGTCGAAATTTCCGGAGCCGTTCACTACGGCGTCTCTCATAGCCTGAGTCGCTTTGGAACGTTAAACCCCATAAACCAAACCAAACCAGTTTTGTTGCCTTTTGGGTCGCGTGCTCGCCTTGCAATCTAAAAGTCGTGCTTTCATTTCCACCCTCCTTCGGAAGATATGAAATTTTTTTTTATTGCACGGTGACATCCTGTGGGATATCTAGTGACCACTTTTGCGGTCAACACGCCGGGTTTCGTTGCCGATGTGCAATATAGTGCTTTCGCATTAAAAAAAATCAACGTCTACAAACTGCGGTACACGCTTACATTTCCTTATTCTAGAGAAACGGACTCCCCGCTAGGAAATGTACGTAGCTGGGAACAGGTTGGCGTCTGTATTTAGTACATTTTGGCTGAGAAACCTGTCTCTTAATAGAGTTAGCGCAAAATTCACTACGTCAGGAAAGAGGTCGCACACGAAGCTATTCTTGATAGTTATAATGCTGCATTTGAACTGATAGTGGTTTATGGTTTTTAGGGATTTAACGTCCCAAAGCGACTCAGGCTATGAGGGACGCCGTAGTGGAGGGCTTCGGAAATTTCGACCACCTGGGGTTCTTCAACGTACACTGATAGCGCACACTACACACCGGCCTCTAGAATTTCGCCCCCATCGAATTTTGACCGCCACAGCCGGGATCGAACCCGCGTCTTTCGGGCCAGCAGCCGAGCGCCGTAACCACTGAGCCACCACAGTGGCTGAGGCACAAAACAGGCGCCTGATTTTTTAGTCCTTTCCAATCCGTTAACAAGAATTTGCGAATACAGATACCATGCCACGTGTGAATACTCTACAATGGCGTCATTTCTTTATACAACAGTTATTTTATCTCTTGTGGAGCATGTTTAAAATGCGCTGTATAATATTTAAAATGCGGCCAGCGTTCAGAGTTAACCTGTCTGCCTTTTGACGAGGTAAAAATTTGTAAGCCATGAATAACAGCAAGGTGAAACATTTTTGAGGTATGAAGTTCTAATCTGTCGAATTGATGTTTAGTTTCTTGGTACAATAAGCAATCATCAGCGTTTAATTGAACTCTGGAAGTTATGCCACCGCCAGTGTCACTAATACTGATTAAAAACTGCACTGGCCCCTCAGGTGCACATGGCAGTGCGGGAGCGTCTGCTGTCTGAGACACATTCAAGGCTTTTTGAAATCAACCTGCTACATAATTTTAATTCCAGCAAAGTATGTTGTGCGGTAAACCAAGAGAGGATAAAGTGTGTGCGCAGAAAAGCGCAGGAACCGGAACCGAATGCCCTTTGGAAATCCAGTAACATGCAATCTGTTCGTAGGACGTGGGCATAAAAAACAGAATGCGATGGGAAAATTCGGTGAACTGCGCAACAAAAACAACTAGATAGACAATCATGTACAAAAATGGGGCAATTTTTCAGAGCGCAGCTCTTTGGCGCCCGTTTCTGCGTTTCGCGGCGTCGCCGTCGCCGTTGTAACCAGTTGTAACCTTAATCGCGTTTTAAGCTGCGAAACCAATGGAGCGGCAGCTTGGAAAGAAGAGGGTAAAATTGGTAAATTGGTTTATGAGGAAAGGGAATGCACAGTATCTGTCTCACACATCTCGGTGGACACTGAAACAGAGGGAAGTCGCATAACTGCCGTCTTGGAACAGTGAACACCTCAATCCTGCTTTAAGCTACGTGGCGGAAGTGACAGGTGTGCGCTGCATGCGTTGGCATTGACAACGTTGTGACAGAAACGCGGCGCTGAAGTCATGGGCTGTCGGCGTTCATAGTTTTCGTTGGCGTTGACGTTGACAACGCTTTACGCTCCGATCATTTTAAGGAAAAGAAGTGCGCATAACTAGCTCCGTGAGTCAGTGGACGCCTGAATCGCGCTGATAGGTACGTGAGAGAAGCCAACAGGCACAGAAACCAAAGGACAGAGGGGATTTTTTTAAAATTTGTTTATTTATTTTGTGCTGTTGTTCGGTTTAGAATATTACTGAATGTGCTATAGCTTAAAGCTAATTGATTAGAAAAGCAGAAGAAACAACAACCACATGCCGCCGGTGGGATCCGAACCCACGACCTCCGAATTACGCGTCCGGTGCTCAACCGCTGAGCTACGGCGACGGCTGTCAAATCTGCTTTCAGGGGTATTTACGTTTACAAATAACCTAACCTTGAGAGTGTTCACCAGCGCCACCCACGTTCTTAAGCGGCGGACGTAGCACGTCCTGAGTTACCGCTGATGTGACGTAGAACGTCATCGACCGGCGAGGGGGGGAAGCTGTGTGAGAACCCTTTTATGCTTCCTATGGCGTCAAGGCTGCCAGAACCGAGGCCCTCGCTAAGCAATTAAGCAAACAAGGGAAGGGGAATGAGGGGCTCGTTATAAATATGAGAGAAGCCAACAGCCACAGAAACCAAAGGACAGAGGGGATTTGTTTTTTAATTTATTTATTTATTTTGTGCTGTTCGGTTTAGAATATTACTGAATGTGCTATAGATTAAAGCTAATTGATTAGAAAAGCAGAAGAAACAACAACCACATGCCGCCGGTGGGATCCGAACCCACGACCTCCGAATTACGCGTCCGGTGCTCTACCGCTGAGCTACGGCGACGGCTGTCAAATCTTCTGCTTTCGGGGGGTGATGAGAAAGAGATGTGGGCTGTATGCGTTAGCGATGACAACAATGAGCGAACTCTCGCGATCAACCATTCACTGCCAGCTACCGGGGTGGCGGGTTGGGTGGGGACTTTAATGTAGATGTAAAGACAAACAGGAATTCCTTACCACTCATGTGGGAGAACATACCGTTTCTCTCGCTCGTAATGCCTCCCATGGCTGTGACAACCTCGCGAAATACTTGCATAGACCTCTTCTTTGAGAACCATGCATTAGTGCATCAAGTGAATCATATGTTCATCTATTTCTCCGACCACAAAGCTTCCTTGATGCCAGTCAAGAACTGTTAGCGGAGTGTTTCTTGAGGAAGGAATATGTGTGAAAAACAACAAGTTGTCTGTGATTGTACACAGATGTCTTTCTGTGAATCGTGTGACGTCACACGTCTCGCTGCGGCCTGCTCCCGTCGCACTGTGCTGGCATCGGTTCAGCTGTGGCGCCTGGAAGCTCACACTTGGTGGCATGAATACGTGAAACAGATCGAAAGTTGCAGCCTAGAAAGTGGCAGTGGGAGTAATGATTATACCATTCAGATACCGAAATCACTATGGATTAGAGACGCGGCTACGACCCCGATGCCTCATCGAGCGACGACGAGTAAACTGAGTCTGGAGATGACATATTGCCCTGACGTGCGCCCCGCAGTGGTATCAGTGCATATTATAACCCAATATTACACGACCCATTCAAGTTTTCCTTAATTAGGCATTATAAAATTTTCCTTGCCGAAGGTAAACAAAGGCAACACCTTCCTTCATTGCTCCAGCCACACACCAAAAGCAGCCGCGGCGCTGAGACGAGGCGGGGAAGGGGTTGAAATAGAACTTATACATCACATAAGCAGCGCGAATAGCGACTGAGTTCTTGACATATAAAAGAAGCGAACTTAACTCCATCAGCATTGCGAAAAAGTATGCAGCACGCAGTTTTTGGGACTGGAACATCGTGATTTGTCATCCTTGCGATATCGATGACTGGGAGTCGAACCCTCGGCGGCGCGAAAAGATCTCGTTTAAGAGCTTATCAGCGATTCCACTCGGCTACCGTCGCAGCCAACACACCTCGTGTTAAAATGGACCACACTCTCGCGCTGTCCATTGGAGAAAGTCGTCTTTATCAACTTCCATCTGCTCCGTCCAGCGGCGACTAATGTTCCGAAATCATGGACGAACCTAGTTTGCGTGAGATGCGAGTTCGAGGTGAAACCATGAAAAACGGAATAAAAAAATAAACAAATACTGATGATTTGGAGTCGAACCTGCTCCCGCGCGAAGAAATTTCCTTTAAGGGCCGCTCTGACCACTACGCTATTTTTTTCTTTCATGGTATTTATTCTACAAAAGCTATTTACAGAGCACCTAGGTAGGCGCAACATGGCACGAACTTGATAGAAAACTTAACACAACTAAAAGCCGGCAAGGGTATAGAGCGCATCAGGAGAGGAAACCAATCCGGTAAAAAGTTTAATCCTTCGTAAATGTCCGTTACTTGCAGCGACATTCGGCTAACATGAATTCTGCGCGAAACAACAGGTTCCACCTTGGGGTCTTGCATGTGCGTTTTCCAAACGCTATGAAGTCCAATAAGAAGAATCATATCATAGGGTTTCGAGTCAGGCTGGTAACAGCAAGGCAGCGAAGACTGTAGGTATTTAGGGGAATATTATTCTTTAGCGTCCTCTGCAGCACCTTCCAAAACAAAATCGCGTCTTTGCAGTCTATAAAAAAATGTTCAATTGTTTCAGGCACATTGCCCAAGCGGCAGTTTACAGATGACACAAAAATGTTTTTCCTATCGAGCCACGCGTTGACAGGTAAAGTTTCGGTGTGTAATTTATAGAAAAATGTTTTGGTGCACCGAGAAATTAGCATTTTACGCCCTCGCTTTAAAACATCATGACCCGTGAGCCGAAAGTAGACAGAACGATACAGTGGGGGTGAGACGATCGTCATTATGAAATCCCTGTGTAGATTTTTGCGCAAAACAAATATAAGTACTCATTTGAAGACCGAACGGTCAAAAACTCCATGGAGGCATAAACTTCCTGCATAAAGCCTAAAAAAACAGGGGTGTTCCGTAAAACTGGAAGAAACTACTAAGTTCGGAAGTAGAGTCAGGAAGTTAACCTGCAAGAATGCTCCAATAATCAGATGAGAACAGTCACGAAAAACGAAGAAACGCGCAACCAACTCTATCACATACAGGTGCTCTAGGCCCAGTCCCCCGGCACAAACAGGCCTGAAAAGGTTTTCGCGCCGCATGCGCTCAGTGTTAGATGACCAAATGAACATCAAAAATATACGACGGAAACGCTGTATGTAATGTCTGGCGCAGTGAAAGACATGGAGTACGTAATAAATTGTTGTTTGCATAAAGGTGTTGCAAGCCTGGGCTCGACCAAAATTGAAAGCCAATGCGGGAAAAAGGTCAGAGCATAACGCGCAACGGCCGGAACCCGCTCTCCCCAGTAGTGCGAACGGCCGGAATCCGCTCTCCCCAGTAATGCGCACTTGATTTGAAGGCATGATGTGGAACACCAAGAAAATTAGGAGGCACACAAGACCATTCTATTGCAGCTTACAAGGGCGGAGTTATGGGCCATGAATCAAGCCATAGGCCAGAAGTTTTAGAGCGATTCATTTGAGCACCAGAAACGATGTTAAACTGATCTATCGTGGTCAACAAAAATTCAGTGCTGGCCTTGTCAATGCAGAAAAATGCAAGATCATGAGCATATGCTAGTAATTTGACTTTATTTACCAAAAACAGGGAACCCATGGATGTTACTGTTACGCAAAACACTCAAACAAAGCGGTTCCAGGTAAAGAGGAAAAAGCAGAGGAGACATCGGACAGCCTTGCTTCACGGAAGAGCGGATTGGCACGGGGTTTGTGAGCTGGCCATTAATAATTAATCGTGTTGAACAGTTGTTGTAGCAAAGTTGCACCCCCTTAAGTACAGTAGAACCCACGTTTGCTGGCTCTAGAAGTGAAAACAGAAATCAATGGCGAGCACAGTGAGATGCTTTCGCAGGGTCGTTCTGAAGCAGAGCAAGCTGCTCATGAGAGCTGGAGGAATATTCAAGAATTGTACGCGCAGTATGAACATAACTTTGAATGGAGCGGCCTCTCACCCGCACGTCTGGTGAGATCTAATGCGTACAGACATTACAAATTGCAGGCGATTTGATAAGTCGTTAGCAAAAATTTTGTAATCCAGATTTGCCAATGTAATGGGCCTACAATCTTCTACGGAGCACGGTTTCCCTTCAAAGTTGGTTTCGGAAATAGCCCTGGGTGGCTTTTTGAAAAAAGACTGAGGAACGGCTTTTATATTGAACCCCACCGTAAAGACCCGAAGCAGGACAGGAGTGAAAATATATTTATAAGACTTGTAATACTCGCCTGAAATTCAGTCAGGACCAGGAGTTTTTGAGACAGCCAACTGATAAATTGCATGTTCTACCTCTTCCTGCGTGAAAGAGCCGCTATTAACAGAGCAATCGTCTTCTGATAAAGGGCTCATTAAGGTGATGAAATGCTCCAAAATTTCCGGGTTATGCTCATCAGGAGAAGCTCTAAACAAGACTGTGTAATAATCCACAAACACGGACATCACCTTATTTGTACTGCTGACTAGTTTGCCGTTGGACTTCATCCCCGAAATAAACTTTGCAGTCGCATGGCTGTGGTGGTGGTGAAAAACTTTAATACTCAAGGAGAGGTTGAGGGTCAGAAAACCCTGCTGAGTGGTCGGTATCCTCAGTCCGGGACACCGCGTGTCGAGACCCCGTCTCGCGCCCGCTTTACTAGAGCCCTTCGGGACTCCAGTGTGGAGCAGTTGAGGAGGGCAGTCTCCCATGCCTCTCGGGAGTGGGTACGAGATCGAACATGGGCACTACTTTGAGACAAGAAAATGCACCCGTATATAAGCCAGGTGCATTGCATTCCAATTCCTACAGGCTGTACAAATTTTTCCTGAGTGTCTGCTCCTGATATTTCCTGTGAAACGACTTCACGGAACCAATTTCTGTAGCTGTAGCAAGCACGTCCTGCTCAAACATTTCCCAAGCGGCGAACAACGGCATCTTTCTCAAAAAATTGGATTCCTGTTGCCAGTGGACACGAATAACAAATTCTTTATCATTAATTACTGATGAGTTAAGCTTCCAATGAGCCCATTTAAGCCTACATTTCGAACAATCCCTGCCTCCGATGCGATCAACCGCCATACAGTGATCAGAGAATTATACCGGTACAGTGTCAGAGACCAATCCTCGGAAGACAAGTGCGAAAGATGCATAAATTCGATGTAGGCCAGCTAAGAATGGCCCTGAATGAGTGTGAATAAGCGGAAAAACAGGACATGAAGCTCCGGCGAACAAATGCATCTTTCTCAAAAAATAGGATTCCAGTTGCGATGATTGCACGACGGTAGGTCACTAGCTCAGCTCTCGCGAGAAATAAGGTTTCATCCGCGCAAAATGAACCCCTTCGTGTTTACCAAATATTTTTAGGGGAATCCCCCCAAGGTGGAGTAGATTTGTAATAAGGGAGTAATTACTCATTGACGTCCACCCGAGCGCAGCCATACGGCCACAAAGGAAAGCTATGCAGCTTCCACAGAAACTTCGTAGTTAAAGAAAAATTCGTCCTGGTCCGGGGTTCGAACCCGGGACCACCGGGTTCGACCACCGGGTTTCTGCTGACGACAGGTAGTTGTGGATGAGCCTTCTGGAAGAACATGGTATGTGACGTCGTTCAGTTGGAGCAATTTGTTGGGGCCGTTGTACTGCTTGAACAGTTTCTCGGAAAGCCCTCCATATCGAATGGAAGGCCGCACCTAGACACTGTCATCCGGTTTTACTGGGGGGCGGCGTGTGTAAAGCCGGGCGTCGCAAACTTGCCGGTTCCGAATCTGGTAATGAGACGGCCCGCGAGTTCGCCCGAGGCTTTTCCTTCCGGGCGGGCCCGAGCGAGGTGGTCTTTACAGTCAGGGATCGCATGGTGACCTACAGAGAAATTACACAACACTATCGTTTGCAACGAGCTAGACTTCCTCCAGCGGATAGATCTTTGTTCAGATACCAAGCCATCAACTGGCGCCGGTGACAAACTTACACCTTTCCTAACCCAGCACTCTGGAGTCTTATGTACCCAGGGCAATTTTCAGACAAATGCACAAACTGCGAACTTAGGGCCACCTTGGACCACATACTATGGGAATGTCCTCATGCCCCCCGGGAAGGACGAGGTATAAACACAAAAGATCAATGGGAGACCTTACTACTGAGCTCCGACCCGGCGACTCAGTTACAACTCGTCCGACTGGCCGAAGCCACCGCCGAGAGTCGAGACCTTTCGGCCGTCGTCTAGGCGGGTAGCCAGCTGTTGGACATAAAAAGTTTTCTTATCCTATCCTATATCCGAATGCCCAGTCTTGCAAGCTCCCGCGCTGCTTCTGCGCGTCGGGTAAATTCCTCTGCACCAACTTCAATGTCATGGCTGTCATGGGGCAACATGGCTTTCAGCATTGTGGACACGTCGCGGCCATACAGTAGAGATAAGGGCGTCATTTGCGTAGTTTTTTGTTGCATAATGTTAAACGCGAAGGTGACATACGGCAGGATGTCATCCCAAGACAGATGTTCAAAATCCTCGTACATAGACATTATGTCAGCGAGAGTTTTGTTGAGATGTTCGGGGAAGCAATTCGTTTGCTGATGGAAGGCAGTTTATTTACGGAGGTTAGTGCCACTGAGCTGCATGATGGATTCAAGCACTTTGGCAGTGAAAGCGGTGCCTCGGTCCGTCATTTAAGTGCGGGGGCGCCGTGTGGTAGGAAGATGCGCTCGACGAAGAATTTCGCTTCCTCGGCCGCCGTGCCTCGCCGGAGGGCCTTGGTTTCAGCGTAGCCCATTAGATAATCAGGAGCGACGGTTATCCACCTTGCCCTAAGAGGATGTTGGGAAAGCACCCAGCAGAACCATACCAACTTGCTCAAACTGGAGTCTGGGCGCTTGTATAGGCTGCAGCAAATCCGGCGGGTCTTAGACACGGTACTTTCCGTCGCTGACAACCGTGGCCCGTTTTCACGCAGTGGCGAACTGCCGCCGCAAGTTTGGGCGAGTAGTAAGGCCTTGTTTAATAAGGGGATAATTACTCAGTGACATCCACCCGAGCGCAGCTATGCGGCTACATAGCCACAGCCGGGTGGATGTCAATGAGTAATTACCCCCTTATTACAAATCTACTCCACCTTGGGAGATTCCCCTAAACATTGCACTAGTAAGTCCATTTTATTCGAGCGGGAGTTCGGGAGTATCCTAGGTGACCGGCGACGGGCTCACCATAATATGCCTGCAACATGTATAGATACGGTCGAAATTTCATTACCACCCATGCAACAGCAAGGCATTCTCTCAGTGGTTGAATAATTGGATTCGGCACGGGGCAAGGTATGGCTGGCGTACGCGAAAACTCCCTCGGCGCCGTACTGCCACTGAACGAGTACAGCGCCGAGGCCAACGTTGCTTGCATCTGTGGGGACCAGAGTCTAGGTACTAGCATTGAAGTGGGCAAGTACGAGTGTTGGTTGCAAGCGGGGCCGTAAGTCATCGAATGCGTGTTCCTCTTCGTCTGTCCAGGCGAGGGGATCGTCATCTCTGGTGAGACGGACAGTCTTTTTGTCGGAGCGGGTGGGGAAGTTGGCGACGGCTGCAGTTTTGGTGGGATCTGGCTGGACGCCTAGATGGCCGACAACGTGGCCCAGGAACAGGAGCAATTCTTAACCAGAGTGTCAATTTTCAGGTTTCTGAGTGAGCTCAGGAGATCTTATAGCCTGTAGGACAACAGAAAGGCGCTTGAGGTGTCCCTCGGATGTTGTCTCAAAGACAACGACGCCGTCCAGATATACAAGATATGGTTGCCATTTAAGGCCCAAAAGACTGCGTCCATCATTGGCTGCAGTGACAGCGCTGCACGCAGAAGCTGGTTTCTATTCTACACCTTGCAGGAAACCCGGGGGAAGTTTTCACTCGACAGTAAAGCATTGCTATCAAGCATGGGACTCATCATCGTGTAATCAGCTAGCCATCCCTGCATACTTGGCCTGATCATCGTGTTAAGCGCTCTTAGCTGGACCACATGACAAGCTGGACCCCGTGACACCCGACCGACATCTATAAAGCCCGGACATCGACAGTTCATTAGCAGCAGTGACAGCGCTGCACGCAGAAGCTGATTTCAATTCTACACCTTGCAGGTTAGTGAAGAGATCAGTTTTGGGAATCTGGTTTTATTTGTCTCGCTGTCATTGCTGCCTTGAGTGTTCCTTGAGTGTTCTCTAGCCTGCTGCTATTGCATTTTTTTTACATGGCTAAAGAAGTCGCCAAGTTATTTCTGGATTTTAGAGAGGAAGTGAAGGCAGAACTGAAAAATTTGAAGGACGCATTTGAACGTTGTTTTAGAACCGAAATGAGAAAGGTGAAAACTTCTGTAGACGAAATGAAAGAAAGCATGGACTTCATGAGCAAGTCGCTTGATGAGACAAACCAGCGGCTTGAAGTAAGTTTGAGCGAAAACAAAGAACTGAAAAAGGAGAACCAAATGCTTCAGCAAAAGCTTTTCATGACCGAGAAGGACTTGGCGGAAACTCAAGCAGTGCTACTTAAGTCCGAACAGTATTGGCGAAACAGAAACCTAGAAATTAAAGGAGTCATGGAAGAGCCAAACGAAAATCTTGCACAGATGCTTCAGAAAATTGGTGAAGCAATTGGCGAACCCACCACACAGAATGACACTGATCTGTGTCACAGGGTGCCGACCAAAGATGCAAACAAGAAAAACATTATCATCCAATTTCAACGCCGTGAAAAACGTGACAAAGTTCTTCAGCTCGCTAAAAAGAAACGACTAACAAATACTACCCTAGACCTCACTTGAGATGAGCCCATTTTCATCAACGAACAGCTATGCCCAGCTATGAAAAAAGTGCTAGGCATGGCTTCTGCCCGCAAGTACGAGCACGATTGGAAGTTCGTATAGACACTAAACGGTTCCATCTTTGCGCGGCGCACTGCGTCATCTTCAGTCATTTCTATCACTCGGGAAACTGATCTAGACAAGATCAGCAGCGGCGCGCATGACACTGCGTCACCAGCAGTCGTCCCGAACAGCGATGCTTCTGAGTAGGAAGGCCTGCTAATACTTCTCGGTGCTCATATCAGAAATGGCCAGTTCTTTCACTTCTCCCGAAGACATCGCTAAACTTATCAAAGAGACCAATATAGCCAAGTGCCTTCAACTGCTGATTTTTAATGCGAGATCAATCGAGTCAAAAAAGGATGACATATCTGCATTGCTTGAATCTTGCCATTGCAACTTTGATGTCCTTTTTTTTACGGAGACGTGGTACAACCAAAACTCTGACTATTTTATGCTACCCAAATATCACCATTTCTGTTTAAATCGCATAGACAGGAGAGGAGGCGGTCTGTTAATACTGACGTTTTTATCGCATTGTGAAATTGTGAATCAATATAGCCTTATCACAGACGACTACAAAATACTTAGCGTGAAAAAGGATAAAAATTTGTTTGCAGTGCTGTACCGCCCTCCCGCCGGTAATGATCGCTTATTCCTCGAGTTCTTTGAACGCTTTCTTTCTTACACAAATGACTCGGCTTATACATTAACAACTGGAGGGGATTTTCATATATATCTATGCAAAACTACTCGAGTGCAATGGTTTTTATTATGTCATTTCAGTGCCAACACGAGTCACTCCATCATCGTCATCATTACTTGACTCGTTCATTACAAACTCATCTGATAAGGTTGCAAGGTCAGGAGCTCTAACCTGCGACATTAGCGACTACCTCCCCATATTTTTGTTCTTACGGCGCAAATAGTCCACGTGTAAGCAGACACAGATGAGCATGTATCGTTCTATATCACCTGCAGTATTAGAATATTTCAAGGAAATGATTAGACAGATTGACTGGACTGATATTTTTGACATTTTAGATACAAACACAGCATATGAAACATTTTTAGCCAGATTCCAAGCAATATATGATGATTGCTTCCCTCTTAAACCTTACTGTCAGCATAGAAAAGCTCGGAACCCATGGATTACGCGAGAGTTGATGTGATCAATAAGCCAGAAGAACAAACTTTATCAGCTCTTCATAGAAACACGCGATCCGGTAAAGTGGCTGGAATACAAAGCTTTGCGTATTAAAGTAAACAGCGAAAAAGAGAAATCAAAAAAAGGACTCCTACCACCATATTTTTGACGAAGTCTGTCTGCGGAAGAGCGACAAAGTATGGAAGAAATTGCACACATTATTAAACCCAACGAGCACCCAGCGCATTGACAGCCTTATCATAAATGAGAAAGAGACACATGGAGCAGAACTTTCCGACTGTTTTAACAATTTTTTTGCCGAAGTAGGTGGACCACAGGCCACAGCACTGCTCACGAAATGCCTCGCCACTCACCGTTCCTGCTGTTCCAGGTGCTGCTGCTCACCGGCTATCACCTGCCTGTTTCACCGACTTGCCGACCGGTTCCGCAATCTTGCGGCGCTAGCTGGTTTCTGGACGGCTGCGGCTGCTCATCCGATCATCTGTGCGCACCCCTGCCGATTTTGGACACTTTCGACGGTCGGGCCTGGCAACATGCTACATTACCGGCTGACGAGGACACCTACATAAAGCACTCGGATTTCACGCCCCCTTGGGCCACGGCACTGCTCACGAAATGCCTCGCCATTCACCGTTCCTGCTGTTCCAGGTTGGTTATTACGAGTGTTCTTGTTACCGTGATCATGATGTCTGTCTTGTAGCAGTGTCGTGGCCACCCCATATTCTGAAACGTTTCCGCTCGGCGGCAGTGTACATTTGGCGCATTTTGGTCCTGGGTTTGGACGTTGAAACAAACCCAGGCCCTATGACGAAGGGCCAAGAGGAAAAGCTCGAACTGGTATATGAAACTGTTCAAAGTCTTGAGATGAACCACACGAATATCCTCGAAAGTGTTAACAAGATTCTTACAATTCATATTGGCTTGCAAAATGAAATGAAGACTTTAAACGATCGTGTGCACGAACTTGAACTTAAAAACGAGTCTATTCCAGCTCTTCAAAGTAACTTAGTCTTTAGCTACCCGTGTGCAGGAACTGGAACTTAAAAAACAGTCAGTGCCTACCACAGTATCAGCCACGAGTTGTACACACGATGCATCCAACATTCAAGTAAAACTTGACGACCTGGAAAATCGTTCCCGCCGCTCTAACATTCTTTTTAGGGTGTTCAGGACACTGATGAGTCTGAAACTTGGGAAGACTCTGAGCGTCTTGTGAACGAATTCTGTTCTAGCAAACTTGGTATCAGGTTGTCTTCCTTAGCCCGTGCTCACCGCATAGGCCGTTTTTCTCAGGAAAAAAGAGAGACCCATTATTGCAAAGCTGTTCAACGAAAAAGAAGTCGAAACGCTTATGAGTAAGGGCTATAAGCTCAAAAATACCGATTTCAGCATTTCGCGAGATCACTCGAAAACGGTTCGTGAGAAACGCAGCCACCTGTGGAAGTATGCCAAATCAGTAAAAAAAAGAAGGTGACAAGGTCCGTTTGTCTTTTGATAAACTGCTTATCAATGGTGTCTCGTATTTCTGGGATGATCAAACCAGTAGAGCAGTGCGCGTGTCCCTTGCCTGACGCATCCCTTCCAGTTCTCGTAAAGTGGCTGGCAAACCACCCGTGCGGCCAAACGCGCAGCGTTGCTCCAATTACGATGTCAGTTTTCTGTACACTAACATAAGGAGTGTTCTTTCTAAAAACGTAGCTCTTCCTTCTTTAATTGATTCATGCTGCTCCTCGGTCATCGCGCTTACCGAGACTTGGTTAAATGACATGGTTCCTGATGATGTCGTTTTCGCCTGTGACTCCGAATTCAACGTATTTCGTTGTGACCGCACGGGCCGTAGAGGTGCCGGTGTCCTTCTGGCTGTCAATAAAGTGCTCACTGCTGTGCCTATCGAGGTCACGTCATACATAGAATCGGTAAGGGTTCGGTTGAGTTGTGGTCCCACGGTCGCCATCATTGGCGTCATTTACCGCCCTCCGGACATGAATTCTTCATTCGTTCCAATTTACTAAGCGATCTTACTTGTCGTTTCCCGAATTCAAGGTTACTTTTACTTGGTGACTTTAACTTTCCGGCTATTAACTGGTCGTCATTAACAGCTCTTGCCAATGATCCTGAAGCTCAGGCTCTCCTCCAGTCCTGTCTCGATTTCTCTTTGCAACAACTTATTTCTGAACCTACGCGTCGTTCCGCCACTACAGCCAATATTCTCGATCTTATCTTGACAAGTGATCCTTACCTTTGCTCCAATATTGCGCTCTTAGAAGGCCTTTCCGACCATTCCATAATCACGGGTAACCTGAATTTTGTGCCCCATAAAAAGGTAACTCGTACTAAACAAATAAGGTGCTACAACCGAGCAAACTTCGGTGAAATAAACGCTCAGTTGTCAGTCTTTGCTGATCATTTTCTTCACGATTTTTCGTCACGCTCCGTGGAAACGAACTGGAACCTGTTCAGCGTGAAACTTGCTACTCTCATTGACAGATTCATACCCGTCATCAGTATCCCTTGCACTAACACAGCGCCTTGGTTTAATAGGTATCTACGTCGCCTTAATAACAAAAAAAAAGCGCCTTTACAGACAAGCCGACAAGAACAGACACTCCGAATCTTGGCAACGGTACAAACTATGTGATAAGGAATACCACATGAACTGGTGGGCGAGTTGGTCTGACATATCTTAGTGAAGCAGCGCAACGGCACAAAGCCAAGGGAAGAAGAGGACAAACACAGCGCTGTGTTTGTCCTCTTCTTCTCTTGGCCTTGTGCCGTTGCGCTGCTTCACTAAGAAAGGAATACCAGTCTGAGTTGATATCTGCACGTAGGCACTTCTTCACACACGATCTACCGACAATGCTAACAAACAATCCACGGAAGTTCTGGCAGATAATAAACCCCGCTAATCATCCTGACATTACTCTTACCAACGCGGAAGGCAGCAGTGTTCCAGTGGCCGAATGCGCCGAACTTTTCAATAAGGCATTCACATCCGTTTTTACCCGTGAAGATCTCCCTCTACCTCCTATTTCTGTCAGCACTTCTAATACATCAATGTCCGAAATAGTTATCAGTGAGACCGGTATCTTATCCTTACTAGGGAAGCTTAAAACATCATCAGCATCAGATCACCTTGGCTTTAATAACAAAATACTCAAAAATTCATCTGATGGTATTCATCGCATCTTGTCCGCTATTTTTTCACAATCTCTATCATCAGGCGTGACTCCGCTGGACTGGCGCCTAGCTAAAGTTGTGCCAATTTTCAAGTCTGGCGATCGTTCCTCACCACTAAATTACCGACCCATTTCATTAACTAGCACTGTTTGCAAACTTCTTGAACACGTAATTCACTCGCAGGTAATTAACTATCTTGAAGAACATAACATTAACTTTAAATATCAACATGGGTTCCGTAAAGGCTACTCATGCGAAACACAACTTGCCGGATTCATTCAAGACATACATTCATCGATTGATGCTGGCATTCAAGTAGACTCCATATTTCTTGATTTTTCTAAAGCTTTCGACAGAGTACCTCACAACCGGTTATTAATGAAACTAGCACCGCTTAATATTCACCCTCTTGTCATTGCATGGGTTAAAGATTTTCTCTTTTCCAGGTCTCAATTTACAACTGTCAATAACCACAATTCGTCTTTCAGCCAAGTACACTCTGGCGTCCCACAAGGAAGTGTGCTTGGCCGCTTACTTTTCCTAATATTCATCAACGATTTACCGGATTCCATTTCTTCCCATATCAGACTTTTTGCTGATGATTGTGTAACTTATCGCAAAATTTATTCTAACACCGATTACCAATCCCTTCAATCTGACCTGGATTCAGTAACAGCATGATGCTCAACCTGGCTTATGCAACTTAATCATTCAAAAACTAAATTGATGTCTTTTACTAACCGAATGTCTCGAATTCAAACAGCATACTCCTTAAATAATAGCTCACTCGAGCTAGTCACCACTTATAAGTACTTAGGACTTCACCGTCATTCTGACTTAGCATGGAACCACCATATTAACCTTATGCTTGCATCTGCTAATCGGTCATTAGGTCTCTTAAAACATAACCTAAAGCATGCTCCTCCTTACCTCCGTGCTCATGCCTATACCACTCTAATTCGACCTAAAATTGAATATGCCTCGGCTATTTGGGACCCTTACCAATCTTACCTAATAAATAACATTGAATCATTGCAGAACCGCGCCGTTCGTTTTATTTACTCCGATTATTCACGTAACACCAGCATCACAGCCTTAAAGAAACGCGCAGGTCTCCAGGATTTATGTCTCCGCCGTAAAATTGCACGACTATCACGTTTTCATAAACTTATCATCATCCATCACTTCATAACGACTTTTTTTCTTTGCCTCCTTCGATTTTTGACCGCCGCGATCATCCCTTTAAAGTTAGACGTTTCACGTGCAGAACATTTATCTATGCGCATTCATTCTTACCACGCACAATATCTGACTGGAACACTCTGCCTTCACATATCGCAACCACCACTGATCCTGATAAATATTTTAAACTTATATCTTCAGTAACTACTGCTTAACTCTTCGCATACATTGTTACTTTATTTGTTCATGGCTTCCTTTTTTTTGCAGGGTTTGTTACTAAAAAGATTCATTGTAGTAGTGTTCTGTTTGTATAATTTTAATATTGCAGTAATCTTCGTTCTTTGCCGCGCTGCCATTCTTTTGATTCTTAGCTTACTTATGTCTTGCAAAGTGTCTTATTTGTTTATTTGATTGATTCTTTTGCTTACTTATGTCATCCAAAGTGTCTTATTTGCGCTTTTGTTGTTTGTTTTATATTTGTGGTTTTGTTTTATTCTGTTCAATTGCCTGTGCCCCCCCCCCCCCCCCCTATGTAATACCCTCTCGAGGGCCTTTAGGGGTATTCTGTATAAATAAATAAATAAATAAACAGCAGGCGTAGCAGATCAACCACTCAAATACCAGTAAATCTTAAAAGCATATTTCTTCAGCTAACGTGTACAAGCGAAGTAATTACTTTATTCCAGAGCCTTAACAACAGTCGTAGCACGGACGCAGATGGTTTAGAGATACGGCCCATTAAATACGTAATTGACGATATTGCACCTTTGCTAGCACATATATTTAATTGAGCACTCTCAGCTGGTGTGTGCCCAAAGAACATGCAATTCTCGCGTGTCATCGTAATTAATAAGGGAGGTGACAGAAACAATATAAATAACTACCATCCAATTTCTATATTACCAATATTTTCTAAAGGACTAGAATAAAGAATTAATGTTCGAGTGGACAATTTTTTTCAAAAACATAGTTTATTAACTGAATGCCGGTTTGAATTCAGGAAAGGGCGCTCCACAGAAAGTGCTTTGCTGAACCAAAAAGACGTTATCTTAGGAAGTATAGAAAAGAAACTAATGACTTTGGGAACCTATATAGATTTCAGCAAAGCCTTTGATCGTGTTAATCACAATCTATTAATAGACAAGCTAGAAAAGTGTGGTTTCCGTGGTACGTGCACTCGACTAATCCGTTCGTACTTATCCTCACGCTCACAGTACGTTGAAATTAATGACCATAAGTCACAAATCCGATCTATACAAAGTGGTGTGCGACAAGGCAACATCCTTGGTCCCTTCCTTTTTCTATTTTATATAAATGATCTAGTGCTAATTGATAATTTGTCCAAATTTGTAATCTACGCTGATGATTGTAACATATTTTTTAGTGGAAGAGGCCTGACTGATATTCTACCCCTCGCAAGTTGTTTGTTTTCGGTTACAGGAGTGGTCTGAAAATAACAACCTCTTAATAAATTAATCAAAAAGAAAATGTGTTTTCTTCCGTGCACCAGGTAATTGAGTGGAAATGCCTGAAAGCATTATCATTGGTCAATATAAATTTAATAGAGAGATATCTGTGAAAACACTTGGAGTTGTTTCCTCTGAAGACATGCTTTGGAACGAACATGTCGATCATCTTTGCTCAAAAGCGCGAAAGGTAGTTGGCATTCTCAGTAGAAATCGCCATTTATTTCCTACCAAAATTAAAGAGCTTTTGTATAATTCCTTATTCCATTCTGTGCTCAGTTACTGCGCACTGGTGTGAAGAAACACCAGTGCACAAAATTTAAACAAACTAACCTTACTACAAAAGAAAGCTGTTCGGGCAATAGAAAATGTTTCATTCATTGCGCATACTAAAACTCTTTTCCACAAATACAAAATCATGAAAGCCGATAACATATACAAGCACAAACCAATAAAAAGTTACACTAGAGCGATACAGGGCAAGTTAGATACACTCCTCTCACTCGCTAATCTCTACAAACAAGAATACGTATACCCTCATCGCCATAAACTGCCTTGGAAAGTTCCTTTCACGCGCACAAGTTGTGGCCGCCAACGCATTGAATACACACTCCCACGCACACTCAATGACTTCGCGAAGCAAGATATAGACATTACGGCACCTAACAAAAACGACACAATGCAGTTGTTTGTTAGCGACCGTTAGTGTAACTAGAGGCTATTCTTTTATAGTTTCTTTTTCACAGTGATATTTTTCTTTTCCTTGTAAAATGAACAGAAATTAAACTGTTACAGTGCTGTCATTATTTCCAGGGAGGTTGGAGCTTTGTTAAACTGCTATTGTGCAACTTTTTCTCCTACTCGCCTTTTTCGCCATGTATATTTTATTTTGGTGCAAACAAAACTGATTGATTGATTGGATTATGCATTGATTGAAATGTCGCTGGAGCGGAGCACAATTCCAAAGGTGAGACCCTGAATTCATAAAGTCCATCGGGCGTAACAAACGCTGTCTTCTCGAGGTCCCATTGTCAACTTCGATTTGCCAATAGCCGCTTTTCAGATCTAGCGAAGAAAAGTAGCGTGCAAGGCGCAGCCGGTCCAAAGAGTCATCTATGCGCGGTAGCGGGTCGACGTCTTTTTTTGTGACCTGATTAAGCTTGTAGCAGTAAACACAAAATCGTAGACTGCAGTCTTTATTCTTAACCAGAACAACAGCTGAAGCGCAGGAGTTCCTCGACTGCTGTATGACACCGTCATCCAACATTGCGTCCACCTGCTGAGCGATGACTTCGCCATCCCGGGTACTCGGTATGGCTTCTGTTGGAATGGGGGGATACGTTCGTCGATTATAATGCGGTGCTTGGTGAGGGACGTCTGCTTGACCGCGGAGGTGGACGAGAAACATTCTTGAAACCATGACAGCAGCGCGACGAGTAAATGTTTCTCGGCCGGTGATAAGGCGGGGCTCACATCTAGGGCGCATTGATGCATCCGGCAGGCAGATGTTTCGCCCTGGAGTGCGTGGCAGTAGTGAGTTTCATCTATGTCTTCAGAGTATACCAGTGCAGCGCCCTTAGTGAATTGTTGCCGTTCGTTCCCGAAATTTGTAAGCAGCTCGTCCGCGAGGCCATTGGCCAGATCGACGATACCACGTGCGATACCGAAAAACGTGCCCCTGTCATGAGCATGTGACTGTTTATTCGTAACAAAGAAACAAGCCAGGAGAAAGTTAAGTATTAATACTATTAAAACTTATTCGCAAGGAAGCCGGACAAAGTGTTAACATCTTTAAATCTCAGCAACCCCGCCTTTAGAGCTGGCTAGCAGCCGCTTCTATCTGATCATGTTTGGAACTCAGCCAATAAATGAAAAAAAGAACTTCCTTCAAACCAGTATCGTCCAGTTATTTCTTCTCAGTCATTCTAAAATGTCTGCAATCTTTCATTCTGCGGAGACACGCCGTCAGCACTCAAATCTAACGTGGCGTCAATATTTCCAGACGCGGCGTTTACATTTATTACGTTTATTGACTGAAATACGAGCCCATCTCGAGGCAAAGCCCTTATCGACGCTTAATACGCCGTCATCCGGCATTGCAATTCCCTCTCGTACAGAATCACTTGGTGCCGTTTTTTAATGCATTCATATTCCTGCGCGAAAAAGCTTCTTGTCCCGACAGAAAATGTGGGAACGCACGAATGCAAATTATTATTTGGGATGAGGACCCTCTGCCTCCAGCAGCGCAACATGTAATTCAATTTATCCGTGCACGGTCTGCTCACAGTCTGGGCTAAACAATCAAAAGTTAGAGGAAGGAGTACGTTCGTCAGGACGTTTGTTCAATAGCATAAGTATACAGCGTGTACATGGATAAACGTCTTGATATGCAAGACTGTGCTCCCAGGAAACCTGATCCACTTAATATTAAAGAGCTGTTGCTGTCTGACTTGGAACGTTAAAATTAAATTATTTCATTTGACATTCCAAGTTTGATGCAAATGAGCAACTAATTTGTACATGTTTTGCTCTATTTGGTTTCACTCTTTTTATCTTGTTTACTTGAATTTAAATTTTTTTATATTGTATTGATGGCATTGACACTTTATTTATTGTACTCATTGTCTATTTAAACTGTATTACTGGAATTATTTGTTTCAAATTTTTTAAATTTGTGTCATGTGTACGTCGCCTCCCCCCCCCCCCCTCCCCTGCTTTATGTAATACCCTGTAGAGGATCCTGAAGGGTTCATTAAATGATGGTGTTGGTGATGATGTTGAATAGGGTCGCCTTCCTTTCACGGACATATCTGCTCGGGCCGTACAGAGACACCTGCTTCCGCCTCAGCTTCGGGAGTCGTCAGTCGCACCAGCAAAATCATCGCTGTTGTGAGCAAGAGGTAAAGAAAAAATGTTGCGGAACATGTCGGCACAAAAGATAAGCAACGGATTCCTTTTATGCCGTGTCTGCGTCATGCAAACAAAAGGAGCTCCCTTCCCTTCCTTTATGCCGTTTCTTTCATTTCGGCATTTCGGAGGCAGTGGGGGGGGGGGGGGGGGCTGCGGCTGTGCAGCTGCTCAAAGTAATGACCTCATCACTGATGGAAGAGTATTCGGAATTTAGGGTATGTGGGTATTGAACTGTGTACAAATGCTACATTCGTTGTCCGAAGATAACGATTCTTCACAAGGCGTCGAATTTCTCGTAAGATGAGATGGGAAATATTTTCCACTTTAGCGTAGCTGACCAAAATTCACTATTTCATCGTTTTCTGATATAACTGCGAATTGTTTTAGTATAAAATCTGCGTAATTTGCAAAATAAATGCCAAGTTTCTCTTCCAAACGGCCCGCCGCCGCACTGCGCTCAGTGTAACGAAAGGCGAGAGTAAAACCAAAATAGCATAGACGACAGTAGGCCCGAGAGTTGGGTGAGTTTGTGTATACGTTGTTGATGAAAGATAGCGCGAAAGCAACATGAAGGACGGAAAGCACGACGCAGACAAGTGTTTTTTTTTTGTTAGATCACTTGAGACTGTTCACTTGTGCAGAGACGCTCTTTTGAAAAGAATGGATGCAATATTTAGTGACGACTGGCTTAAGCCAGGACATTGCAATACCTTTCTTGGTACTTTTTGAGTGCCCAGAGGCTGAATGAAGAAGAACTTTGGCAGACTGGGAGCAGTAAGACCAGCAAATATGATCATAGAACACGGACAATGATAAGTCTTAGAACTCCTTCTTTGGGTTGTTCAGAAGTGAACTTCAAGCCTGGGGTGCAGTCTTTAAAAACCTTCGAAATGTCAGGCATGCTCCAATTTAGTTCAGACTGAACTGAAATCACAAGGTGGTCATCAACATACCTGCAAATTTTTTTTAACCAATCCTATCGAATTACGCTGAGTTTTTATTGTCCACCTGTGCGAGGAAAATTTTGCTCAGTGTGGGGGCACGTACGAACCGATACAAACACCTGTGCGTTGAACGAAGAGGCCTCCTTTCCATCCGATTACTGTTGAAGAAAGAAGACAGAACTTCCATGAAGGATTCTACGGACACACCACGTCTGCCCATAAAGGAGAGTTCATTATGGCTATTCGTGATACAACCCTTAAGACAGTTCATTAACTCTTAATGAGTCATACAATAGTACAAGTCTGCAACGTCTATGCTAAAAACACTGCAATTTCCCGGGCTATTGCTCCTCAGGAGGTCAACCACAGCGTACGAACCGGATATGAAGAAAGCGCTTGTCTGCGTCGTTCTTTCTGTCGTTCTTGTTCTTTTTCCGCTTTTTTTTTTCATCATGGACGGTATTTGCGTCTGCATCCTACTTGACACTGCTCACCAGCCCCATACCGTCGTCTGTAGCGGCGGACGTAGTGCGTACCGTATTACCGCGAGAGTCAAGAGGAATGTGATCGAATGGAGAGGGCCGAAGCCGGGTTCATGTCCCTCAAGTGGCATGTGTTTCTTTTTTCTTTTGCTTTCTAACCAGTTATCTTTCAGAGATAAAATAACTTCCCTAATATTATCCCATTGATTAAGCCCAAATTATGAACAAAAATAAATTCCTTATGCAACATTATTTCAGTGAAACAGATGCTTGGACAAGTTGGTAACTCATTTTCACCGGAATAGCGCGCACTAAGACACGGACACGAAGGGAGACACGACACACACGAGCGCTGTGTGTCGCTCGTGTGTGTCGTGTGTCGCTCGTGTGTGTCGTGTCTCCCTTCGTGTCCGTGTCTTAGTGCGCGCTGTTCCGGTGAAATTGATTTCCGTGACCATTGGCTTCCTTCATATAAAACGTCATGGACACATAAGCTCCTCAGCGTATGACGAGATAGCTTTAGTGGTTAAGGATTGCAAGCTGGGCCAGTTGGTTGGTTGCCATGCCTCCTGGGTTGTTAGCATTACACTGAAGAAGGATTGATAGCTGAGTGAGGCGGTAAAATTCATCCCGGATTGCACAGCACGAGACTGACGAAGGCAGAAAAGAAATAGACACCACAGAGGCGATATCAGTCGACAGCGCTCGTCTGTGGTGTCGCTGTCTTGTGTACCTTTGTCTGTTTCCCGCTGTACCACCTACAATGTGGTTAGCAGCCTGTAAAAACGACGGCGAAAGAAGATTGGACGCGACGAGCGCTGACCTGCTACTGAAATTTTATTTGAAGAAAGGCATCGAAAAAAACGAAAAGCGTCGTACTGTGCATTGCCAGTTAACTAACGCGTTGCTCTCCCAAATTTTTCGATGTGGAATGGTTGCACACCATTCGCGAGATACCTGATCTCGGTGAATGTAGACAAAGCGCGTGTCCTTGAATCTTGGTGAGCAATCTCCCTTCACTTTACATTATCGACGGTGCGCAACGAATACAAATCCGTACCCAAATTCCATCAACCTCTCGGGTTGCCGCAAGTGCACATTCAAACACAGGCCGGTTTGGCGCACGTACACCCCGTAGTAAGATAGCGAAATGACATACACGACGCGAACACTGCACTGAACGTATGCGTAGGTGTGCTGCACACCACACGCAGGTTTCCTAGACCCGTCATTGCGCGCTTTTATTATCATATAAAGAAATAGGTTCTAGTTTAATAGGAGCGGAGCACTAAAAAGATTCCTGACGCAAAACAGAGAGTCAATGGATTTAAACCCGTGCGCCAACCTGTGCATCTACGGAACAAGAGTTTTATTCTTTTTCTGGGCAACTTGCTCCGTCGGTCGGCTGTCCACTTGGGGCTTCTTGAGTTTGCATAGCACGAATTGGCACAAAGAAAACTGAAGCACCTTAATGAAACCAGCATTGTAGAGACACGATGCTTGCATGAGAAAGTTTTTTCCTTTCACGTGCGCGCGACGTTGAAAGGAAGGCGCCCAGACATGACGTTGCTACAGTAATTTGACTAATTTGGAGTGGTCTGCTTTGCAACTGGGTGTTGGTTTTACTTATCTGGGATTGTAACGCAAAAATACGCGAGAATTCTGGATCAAGAGATTAGCATCAAGGTACTGGAGCATGCAGTAATTTGCGGAGGCAGGTGCGCTGCAATGCCTTGATATTTACCTCTTATTTCAGATTGCTTAAGTCTCTGACGTCTGGGCAGTAAAAACTAAACACATGCATTAAGGTATAGGTTTGAATGGGATTAGAACCAATGCCTTTTAGATGCCATTCTAGGTACCCGCAACGCGCAGCACTGATAATGTCTGCGTCGACGCGAGCTGTCGCCGCTGCGGCTCCTTTCGCCTGGCGTGCAAGTCGTAGAACATTAGGCAAAGGGCACTTCCTCATGCCACTGTTAGATTGCAGTCGGTGCGAAATGCACAAGAAAGCAGTACTGAAAACTGGGGATAATTTCGTACCCAGCGGAACACTGGGAGCAAAGCCAAGATTTCCGTGAACGAGGCACCAGGAAAGATAACTTATGACCTTAATAATGGGCAATATCCTCACGAGAGGATCAAAGAAAAACTCCCCTAAAAAGCTGCAGCTTTTTCACAGTGAAGCGGGCATCTTCTTGCGCAATATGCCACCTCCTTAGACATCGGGCGGGCATGCGGCAGTTCATCATCATCATTTTGTCGCCCTGAGTAGGCCTAATGTAGGACACACGCCTCTTCAATAAGATTCCAATTAATCGTGTCCTGTGACAGCCATGGTCACATTATCCCCGCAAACTTCTTAATATTGTCACGTTGTAGTGACGGCAGTCCAGTGGTCAGGAAGACACCAGCCAGTCTTGGAAACGAAGCTCTTTATTTGTGCTGACTTATGCCCGAAAAAGAACTGAATCACTCGGCGGCAGCGTGGAAAGAGAAGTTTATTTTGTTCTGTGTTAACAAAAAAAATACAAAACAAAACAGCTGAACTCAATGCTCTGATCAGTCAAGCACATGCGCAGTGACGCAGCACTGACCACGTCAGTAAGGCAGTAAGAAAGCCGACACTCGACCGCCGCGCAGGACGATGAAGTATGCCGACCATTTGCGCAAAAACTCAGCCTCGCTCATTGACAGAGCGTCCACGCATGCTTGTTCAAAGAGGCGCGTGCGGAGGCGCTGCAACATTGGAAACAATGTTCTTTGCGGACGCCCATTTGAGGAAGCCACTCCACGCTGCCGCCACAAAACGAACATGCCGACACAAAAGAGCATATCTTGAAACACTTCGGGTGAACTAGTGCGCGCTTCCAGGCGGGTTAAAAACATCCGTGACACTAATATCCAAAAGGTGCGCGCATCTACACACTCAAACATTGCGTGCTGCAAAGTTTCAAGGAGACCGCACTGCGGGCATCGGGCGAAGGGCGCCACGCCCCACGCCGCAAGGCGGTCTCTTGTGGGCAGGACCCGCCAGCCTCGCAGCCAGCCGAAGTCCCTGACATCTGCAGGAAGCGCAGCTGAGGTAAGTTGGCGCCAGCTTGCCCGTCTCGTTTTCTGGAGTTGTTCGCGGGTCAGCTCAGCGACCGTTAGTGCTTCACACATATTGGAGGGCGAGGTTTCATCAACATCCAGATCGGGCACGCTGGCAGTCAACGACGCTAGTGTGCGACGCACGTTAACGAAAAATTCCGGCGGCTGCTCGGCTGTAGGGCCAACCACGTGTTGTGTAAAAAACACGTTACGCGCTGTACCCAGAACGTATGTGAGGAGTGTTGTCCCGGGATAGTCTGGGTTGCGTTCAAGATCTCGTACTCCTCGCAAAGCGAGCACATTACACATGGTGCGGATGCAAAGTATACTGAATCCACCCATGTACGATGGAAGGCGCATGAATAACCGGGACCCAAGTTGGGTTTTCCCCGCCCAAACGAAAGAGCCACAGGCCGTGGTTAGCCTGCGAGCAAACGTACGCGGCGGACTTACGACGCGGGCGACAGAAAAACATGCGGCTAGGACTGTGGACTTCACTATATAGCTGCGCTCTGCTATTGAAAGGCGGAAAGTTGCCGCCACCGAGAGGCGTTTCTCAGCATTCGTGCGGAGGTTAGTCCAGGTTTCACGGGCTACTTCTCCGCTGGCGAGGAATACTACTCCCAGGACTTTCACTCCCTGCACCCACTCCAACTCGCCCGCAAGGTTCGGTGTGAAGGTGCCATTCCTTAGCGCCTTGCTTTTTCCCTTCTTCAATAGGGCCCCGATATCTCGCTGTACTCGAGAAACAGCCGCGAAAAAGTGGCGTAGCTATCCTCGTCCTTGAGGAAAAGCGACACGTCGTCGGCGTAGGCCGAAACTTTGATTTCGCCCTGGCCAGGCAGAGGGAAGCCGCGTATGGATGGGCTGTCTTTAATGCGCCGGATGAGTGGATCCAGGTATAACACGAAGAACGGTGGGGAGAGTGGGCATCCTTGCCCTATGCCCCGGGTGACTGAGAATGGAGCGCTCTGGTGGCCGTTTACGGAGAGACGAGCGTTCAGGTATGCGTAAAGTAAGCGCAGCCTGCTGACAATTTGCGGCGGGAATCCGAAGACTTCGAGGACTCCGAACAGATACGAGTGTTCCACCCGATCAAATGCTTTCGCCTGATCGAGTGAAACAAAACAGCCGTTGAAGCCTGTCCTGCTGGCAAATGTGAACAGGTCTCTTGTGAGTGCCAATGCAGCAAACACAGAGCGGTCAGGCACGCTGCTGGTTTGAGACCGGTGGATTAGGTGAGGCAGGATCGTCCGCATTCTTCTGTTCAGTAAAGATGCGACTATTTTGTAATCTGCGTTTAAGAAGCTTATGGGCTGCCATAAGCCTGAGTATGATGCAACATTCGCGGAAAGAGTTTGGACGTAACCCATCCGCGAGGAAGCCGTTGACCATCTTCAGCAGCGCTCCTTGGATCTGGTAAAAAAAAACGGTGAATAAAAACTTGTTGGAATGCCGTCTGGACCGGGGGCAGAGGCTGCATTCATACTGTGCAGGATGGCGTGCAGCTCTTGGCTTGTGGCTGGTGCGCAAAGGTTTTATGCAGCTCTTCAGCTACTCATGGCAAGTTTCCAATAAACCTTAGTAGAAGCCCAATTCATAACCATCTTGAAGATGTAGCCAACTGTCCATAGAGGTCAGGTTCGAGAAGTGGCTTGCGAAGATCGTGCAGATATCGGACGTGGTGGATTAAGGACTTTCTGACATCTAGAACACAGTTCACCACGGTTAATAATTCTAACTCTTCTGCTTGTGTGACATCTGGGGTGCCCCAGAAGAAGCGTGCTCGGACCTTTGCTTTTTCTATTTTATATTGTCACGTTGTAGTGACGGCAGTCCAGCGGTCAGGAAGACACCAAGAAGTCTTGTAAACGAAGCTCTTTATTTGGGCTGACTTGCGTCCGCAAAAGAACTGAATGACTCGGCGGCGGCGTAAGCAACTAGCGCGCTCGGTGGTCGTCGAACTGCGAATGCCCGCTGCTCGCGGCATCGCTCAATTTAAAGCCGGCAAGGAAACTTCGAGATAACAGGTCGAGATCATCTAGAGTAATCTGGAAACACGTAGATGCAGCTCGGAATGGCTGTGATCAATCTAGATTAGTCCGGTCGCTTCTCGCGTCACGAACACAAATGATAACACCCCTTTCCTGCGGCGTTGCGCGAACGAACGGACACTACAATGATACGTGGCAATATCTTCCGCTTGCCTTTCTCCCGACCCCTGCGTTTGCCTTATTTTAAAACTCACTCCGTTACCCTTAACAACGGCAGGGTCTGGTAAAGCCAATTTCTTTTTCTTGATATCGACTGGGACGTCATTGAGCCGCGTTTGTTCCCTGACCCACTCTGCTCTCTCCTTCTCTTTATTCGCACCGCGGCGTTCGAGGAAGCCACAAGTGGGAGGCGCAGCCTGGCTCGGACGCGCCGCGAAGTTGGCTGGCCGTGAGGCGCAGCTACATTTAAGCGCCGAAATCGGCAGACCACTTCGTCACCATGCTGGGTGCCCGTGCAAATGAAAAGCGCTCGGAAACGGATGCATAAAAGTATGTTTACTAAAAACATTCAGTGCCCAAGCAAGGCAGCAGAACACGGCGCAGTATGCCCGCATGCATTTCTGATGTAGTCTAATCTGGGTGTACTTCGGACTACACCTTTAATACTTCTTCTACCAAACTTTATCTACAAGACGCCATATATATAAAATAAAATATTCTGTATGCTGTCCTCGGCTTCAGTAACTGTACGCTTCGTTCCTCACACATATGCCGTTACGATCGCCTCAATTCACAATCTTTGTCTGCTAATTGCAGCCTAGTTGTCGAACAGGAAGCTGTAAGACATGTTTTCTTCAAGCCCCATGCTTCTGCAGTCGTGTAACGGCAGTGATTTAAATCAGCGCTTTTAAGAAGGATTGCGCTGGTGTGACACAGCAGACAAGCAACGGGCGTCACAAGAAAGGTCTTTTCAGAGGCCAAAGAACCCTGCTTCGCACTGAGTTCTATTCTGAGGTGTGCGAGAAAGTGTGCCCGAGAAAGAGAGCTTCGAGCGGCCGCCACAACGAGGATTTGTTGCCGCATGTCACGTTGCCTTCGAAGGCTAAGCGGGGAAGCGGCGGTCTTTTCGACAGGAGCATATGTAAAGAACGCTGCTGAGACAACTGTTCCGGTTTAGGTTGGCTGCAGCGAAGAACCGCCTCCCTGCTTTTTCTCTGGTTGACCGCGTGGTCGTCCATTCTTATCAACTGGCGGCGCATTGCGGACAATTTCAGAATACATGGCTTCCGGTTGAGAATTTCCTGAGCAGGAGAGAAAAGAGTGAAAAAAATTCTTCTCACGCCACGCGAGAAATTAAAGTAGCTGCATTGATCCCTGGATAAACGCGGGAGTTCTCACCGCGTATGCGTCCGCTGTCGTCGCAATCGAGTGTCGAAACAGTTCAGCTTCAATGCATTCCGGCGTTTTAAGGCGGAAGCCTTTAATGCCTCATCGTTGTAAGGAGGAGTTGTCGACAGAAATGTAACGCTTTTCAATTGGTCGAAATGGTCCTGACGTCACAGTGTGCAAATTTCAAACAGGGTCAATTGTACTTTGGCTAATAACCATGCAACCAATTAAATGGATGGTATAGTGATGCTCCAAGGAAAATAAATAAATAAAACCAAACAGGAAAATGATCGACTTGGGGAATCGAACCAGGGTCTCCGGAGTGCGAGACAAACACGCTGACCACTCCGCCATGGCAGCTTTTTTTGTCTTTATTGCCTGTTTTGACAGATTACAACAGATCATAAACAGATGTTCTGCGCTGCACACTCAAATATCAAGAGCGGACATGTGTTTCACTCGCGTGAGAAAATCAAAACTGTTTCAGGGAACACAACTCTCCCATCAACTCGATAACTTCATCTCCAAAACATAGCTCCTTGTACACTTCACGTAGCATAAATATGTTTTCTTGGAAGTAATCGCGGACAGAACGCGCATCTTCATCACAGTGTCGTACAGCCATCCTGCTTCGCCAAATACTGTGCAGGCCAAGCAGGAAAATTACATCATATTTATAAAGATCCGGCTCAACGTCCAGGAATCGTATCCCATACGGCGTCAAGGGTAAGTCTTTCTTTATTGTACGCTGGAGCACGTCCCAAAAGAGCAGTGCATCCCAGCAATCAATAAAGACGTGTTCTATTGACTCTGGTTTGTGACACAACAAGCAGTCAGCACCCCATGGTAGAAACAATCCCTTCTCCTCCATCCATGTTTTAACCGGCAACGTCCCAGTGTGTAACTTGAAGAAAAACGTCTTCACACCCGCTGGCACCAACATTTTTCGTACTCTTTTTAAAACATTTCCTGCTTGGCCTCCACTATACATAGATCGATAGATTGGCTCCGGGAAGACAGAGTCAAGCAAATCTTTTAACAATTTCTTACGCGTGACATTAGAAAGATATTCCAAACTGAAGCGTGCATTAAGAAACCGGAAAGCAAAGACCACTTCTTTCAAAAACCTACTTGAACTGTATCTCATCCCGTCCACACTGGAAATAACATAGTTTGGCAAAGCCGAAGAACGTCTCACTTGAATAAATGTCCGCAGAAAAGGGTCGTGTTGATCTCGAAGAAACAGAAATCTTGACACCACCTGCCTCAGGTACAAGTGTGGCAAGGAAAGACCCCCTTTTCTCAAACGCAGAAATAAATTATCACGTTTAGTTCTCTCCCATGAGGACTGCCAAACAAAACTGCGAAGAGACGATGAAACTTTTGAATGCTAAGTCGAGAGCATGAAAGGACCTGCAACAAATAGCACACTTTTGAAACCAGATATACATTGCATATGTTTGCGCGCGTGAATACAGACAATTCCTTCCCCGACCATTTCTGTGCACGCGTTTAGAGTTCTTGAATTTTCTCCTTCCAAAAGTGATCGTTATCTCGATACTTGTCAAGAGGTACACCTAGGTATTTGGAAGGAACATGTGACCATTTTACACTTGCATGAAAGAAAGGCGCTGATGCCCAATTCCCATGCCAAAGGCCCGCACACTTGTCCAGGTTAACAACGCTATTGGTTACATCACAAAACCTACGAACAACCGACATCGCATGTTCTATGCTGCTGTGGTCACTACAGAAAACTGCCACATCATCGGCATAAGCCAATACTTTAATTTCACGTGCTTCCAGTTCGAAACCACGAATACAGCTGTTATTTATTACATTTCGGCAAAGTGGCTCCAGGTACAGAGCGAAAATTAGCGGTGACATTGGGTAGCCTTGCCGCACGGATGCTCTAACGGCAATTCTGTCTGTGAGCTCTCGGTTAACAACCAGATTCGTGGTACAGCTACTATAGGCCATTTTAACCCCTTTTAAAATAACTTCTCCAACACAGACATGTTCGAGGATTTTAAAAAGAATGTCATGACATACACGGTCAAATGCCTTCTCTAAATCAATTTGCAACATTGCGACTCGCCTAAAGTCAGCGTCACAGCATTCCAGTATACTCCGAGTGACATGAACATTCGTGAAGATGGTCCGCCCTTGAATTCCACACGTCTGGTGGGGGCCAACCAAGATGTCCATAACTGATTGTAAACGTTTGGCTAATACTTTCATAAAAATTTTATAATCAACATTAGTAAGCGTTATCGGCCGATAACCAGTAACTTGCTTAAGCTGAGCAGGATTGTCAGTTTTCGGCATAAGTACTGTATGTGCACGAGAAAACGACGGTGGTAAAAACCAATTCTAAATGACTCTTCATAAACGCTTTGTAAAATGAGAGCAGTTTCACCTTTGAACGCCTTATAAAATTCTGCTGTTACCCCGTCAGAACCTGGCGATTTCCCCAAGTGAAGCTCATCAATAGCGTATTCCAATTCCGCTGTTGATAAGTCGGCAGACAGGATGTCAGTGTCTGCACTGGTCAGTCGCGGTAATAGACTTAAAAATTCATCCTGAAAGGCCTGTACATCCGCCGATTTGGAAGCGAACAAATCACGGTAATGCTCACTGAAAGCCTCCCTTATCACCTTGGGATTGTCTGTCAGAATGCCTTTGTTTTCACTTTCTACGATATCTTTTCTTCTAGCTTATCTTTTTTCTGTCGTCAAATTCCGCCTACTGGGCATGTCATCTGCCAGCAAGCGATCTGTTCGTGCACGAATTGCAGCGCCCCGAAACAATGTCACATCGATAACCTCAAGTTTTGCTTTAACTTCGCTGATAAGGTCAGTGTATAGTCCCGGAGCTCTGTTTTCCTCTATAATTAGTTCTTTCAACATCTGTTTTAGGTTCTTCTGTTCCGCTTTTTCAGCGTGCTTGATTTCTACGGACCTTTCAATTTCCCTCATTTTGACATCAACTTTGAATTCCTCCCACTTTTCTGCCCAACTTTTTCCATAATGCATCCGAACTTCTTCTAACACGTTCTTTGTTTCTAAAAGAAACAAATCGTCCTTTAGTAATTTTGCATTCAGCTTCCACAAGTCCCAGCTGAATTTCACTTGAGGTGTCACGTTACTTCCCATAGTGAATATGACACAACAGTGATCCCTAAACGTAACCGGTTCGACGATGTAGCTATCGCAAATTGCCGCCAGCTCAAGGGAAACGTAAGCTCTATCTAGCCTAGCATGACTACGCCCTTGAAAATGTGCATACTGACGCCTCATTCCGCCCTTTGCAAATGAGCTACGTCTTGAAGTGAATACTTTTCAATGTTGTCTTTCAAGAAAACAGCACTTTCGCTTTCGGTGACTGTTGAGCCTGATCGGTCATCTGCACTGAGAACACAATTGAGATTCCCCAAAAGAATGACAAGCCTACTGCATTCCTGGTACGCACATAGTTCCTGGAAAAACAAAAGACGTTCACGGGGTTTTGTAGGAGCATACACACAGATAACTCTCAAATATTCCTCCCCATACAACAGATCACAGAGCACAAACCTTCCCCTCGTGCAACCCACCACTGCTTGTTCCTCGATACCAAGACTGTTCTTAATTAACAGAACACAGCCCGCTGATGTCCCCACTGCATGACTAGCACGCACGTTATATCGCGGCTTGAACTGCGCAACCATAGCGCTAAATGGTTCGGAAAGAACAAAGGTGCGTTTATTGAATACGGTGTCTTCGTTGACTCCCATCTTCCCTTCCCGTTACGGCGAGGTTCAGGTGTGTACCGAGATATACGAGACAGATACATTTTCTTTCCTCAAAAACCAATTTACCGACGAGAGAGAGAAAATAAATTTTATGTATAGAGTCTTTGAAGCGGCAGGCTCTCTTCTGGCGCAGGCGGGCTACTGTCGCTTGGTGGCCTTGTGATCTCTTGGATCTCGGCGACCTGGTCAGCTCTCTCTGTGAGCAACTTTTGCTGCCACAGGTCCGAGCTGCGCAGCGCGGTCTTCCGCTGCTCATCTGTGGTTATTCCGCTTAAAGGGTTTTTACTGCAGGCCCACATTATGTGCTTAAGGTTAGCATACTCTCCGCAGCTTTTGCATTCTGCATAGTATATATCTGGATGAATTTTGGCTAGTATTGCGGGGCATGGGAATGTATGCGTTTGGAGCTGCCTGAGAGTGGTTGCTTGCTCTTGCGTGAGCGTGTGGTTGGGCGATAGATACTCAAATCTGCTCCTTTGAAAGAAAGTCGTGATTTAACTAAAAGTGAGTATGTAAGGGGCTTGACTAGCAAAAGGCGCTTGGCCGGGGCGGCCAGGCGGAGCAGCAAAATCGCTCGTACAGGCTCGAACAGTCGGCGCTCTCGTATCGCGCTAGGCGTTGGCGCTCCCACTGCGGGCGCTGATCGTCTTCTTCTTCGCAGTCGGCGCTCCGGGGAAAAAAGAGACATCCTGGTGACTTAAGGGGACGTCAATACGCATGGGTCGTAACGTAGCTTCAAGCGAAACACATGGACTGTCTCACGCCCACGTCGTCGGTGATCTGGCGGAGGCGTTGCAGGCTCGATGATGTAGGTATAACTGGGGAAGTACGCTCCAGGACGCGGAAGGGCCCATGTTACTTCGGAAGCAGCTTAGAAGAGAGGCCAGGTGAGGCAGGAGGAACACGGAGCCAAACAAGGGATTGTGGTGGAAAAGTGTTATTGTCATGCCTGCTGTCGAAGCGGTATTTTTGGCGCCCCTGGTCAGCGGATGTGAACGCCCGAGCGAGCTGCCGGCACTCTTCAGCGTGGCGAGAGGCTGCGGAAACAGTTGTGGATTCCGAGGAATTGGACCGGTAAGGAAGAATGGTGCGAAGTGGGGACAAAGGTTCACACCCGTAGAGCAGGAAAAATGGCGAAAAACCCGTTGTACTCTGAATGGCAGTGTTGTAAGCGTAAGTGACACAGGGTAGCACGGCGTCCCAGTTGGAATGGTCCGCGGCCATGTACATTGACAGCATGTCACCTATCGTACGAGTAAATCGTTCAATCAGCCCGTTTTCCTGCGGGTGGTAAGTCGCCGTGGTGCGATGGGTAACGTTGCATTGCTGTAGAAGGGATGAAACGAGTTGGGACAGGAACACACGTCCACGGTCACTCAGAAGTTCACGTGGTGCTCCGTGGCGAAGTATGAAGCGGTGCAGGAGGAAGGCTGCAACGTCCCGCACCGTAGCAGAGGGAAGGGCAGCGGTTTCGGCGTACCGACAGCCACAATGATCCAGCGGATTCCTGTAGCCGTGAGGGAAGCGGAAGCGGTCCGTACAGGTCAATGCCAACCCGGTCTAAAGGACTGGATGGGCAAGATGTAAGGGGCATTACTGGCAAAAGGCGCTTGAACCGGGCGACCAGGCGGAGAAGCAAAATCGCACGTCCAGGCTCGAATAGTCAGCGCTCTCGTCTCGCGCTGGGCGTTGGCGCTCCCACTGCGGGCGCTGGTCGTCTTCTTCTTACAAGTAGATGGCCCCTCGCTGAGCTAGCCCTGTGGTATGGGAACGCGTCTGGTTCTGCCCGGATAGTTAGTTCTCGGGCTATGTTGTTCACATTTTCGTTGCCTGGAAAGCCTGAGTGTGCGGGGATCCGTATTATCTTGATTCGAGTTTCTGGGCGGTATTTGCTAATTAGTTTTGCGGCCGGGGAATGTACTCTGCTGTTTATGAAGTTATTTATCGCAGTTTTTAAGTCGCTTATTTGGGTCTTTTCCTGCGGAAGTTTTATGCACATGGCGCATGCTATGCTGCTTCTCCTGCTTCTTCCCGACTTTTCACTGGTATCGTCGCAGTTGCTATGCATTCTCCTTTGTGGTCAGCTATAGCCGCAACATATGCCTCTTTGTGCCTGTACTCAGCAGCGTCGACATACAGCGCTGACCTGTCGTCTTAAAGTTTATTGTGCATATTTGCCGCGCGGGCTTTCCTTCTGCTGATGTTGTGAGAGAGATGCATGTTTTTTGGGAGGGGAGGTATTATGATACGTTCCCTTATTTCCCCATTGAGATCCGTGACTTGAGGTGAGTTCGGCCTGAATTTCGCATTCACCCTCTAGAATTTTTCCGCCCGCTGCAGTTCTGGAGAGTCGTGTTATCTGCCCTGTCAAGTGCGCCGCAATGAGTTCACCGCCGTATTTACCCAGCGGCGAATTCTTCAGTGGGCAGAAAAGAGCGTCTACAATGCGGATGCTTGAGTATCCTTTCTTATTCCTTGCTGTACAGGTTGGTAACGGTGCTTCCTTATACGCTAAACGTACCAGCAACGTCTGTACACTGCTCTTCCCTTGCCCACTTATGTTAGCTTCAACAATCTGTGAATGTGTGCATGTTGTGAAGCTTTTATTGTTAGCAGGTGACATTGAGACAAATCCTGGTCCGAATCTAGGTGAAGTTAAATCAAATATTGATGTGCTTGCTGCTATTGCAGCACTGTAAGCTCAATCAGAGGCCCGCCACGCTAAGCTGATTGACACCTGACCCAGATTCTGGGAAACCAACTTGAACTGGATCAGAAGGTGTGTGATCTCACTACCAGGCTCACGGCTGTTGAGTCCCAAGTACCATCATTAGAAGGTGAAAGTTCCCCACACTCGCAGGTGCTATATCCGATGCCGTTCATGCTGAGTCTGCTTCAATCAATTCACGACTAGACGATCTCGAGGATCGGTCTCGTCGAGAAAACCTTATCTTTTACGGTGTGCCGGACACCAGCGCAGAGGCCTGTCCTGAGTTTGAAGAACACGTTCACAAAATTCTCTCTGACACATTAGCCCTATCGTCTCCTGATGAGGGTACCCACCGGGCTCATAGACTGGGCTCGTATGTATCGGAGGGATGTGGACCTATCATTGTGAAATTCGGTTCCCCCAAAGTAAGAGACAAAATTTTATCGCAGCGCTCTAAGTTCAAAGGTTCTAAGATAGCGATTATTGAAGACTTCTCTCGCGCCACACGCCAGTCCCGCAAAAAGCTGACCGAGTTCGGGAAAGCTTCAGGAGGGAAGTATTTATTGCGAGGAAATCGAATGTACATGGACAAAAAAATGCTACGTCTACTGTTCGACAACCGGTCGCGTTTGTGAAGTAAATTTCTTTTGTTTTGAAGTACAGTTCTTTTGTTGCATCAAAAAACATTTCTATTCTTGAACAATTCAAGAAATACAGAAATAAGTTAAACAATGACATCCGCAATGCAAGGAGACATTATTACGAGAATTACTTTAGCTCAGTCGACCGTCCTGACTTACTATGGAAAAGGCTGCGATCCCTTGATGCCGAGTATGTCAACGCTGCCATTGATAAGGTGACTCCTGACGGAAAAGATTATGCAGGAGAAAACTTAGCCGAAGCATTTAACACTCATTTCACACAATATGTTCAACTTGCATCTGAACTGCACCATAGATCTATCGCTAGGTGCCCTGCCACCCTTTTCCTTGCACCTGTGGATGAAAGAGAAATCATACGAACATTTCACGAATTATCAAACTCCCCTTCTTGTGACGTCAACAACATCCAGATTCGCCCTGTGAAATATACCATTCAATACATCTCTACTCCTCTTGCTTATATATACAACCTATGTCTAGAAACCGCAACGTTCCCCTCAGATATGCAAAAAGCAAAGGTGACTGTCCTGTATAAAAAGGGTAATAAGAATGACATTGGTAATTACAGACCAATTGGTATTCTTCCTGTATTTTCTAAAGGTCTAGAAAAAATCGTGTTAATAGGAATGGAAAAATTTCTGCAATCTTATAAAATAATTACTAGTTCACAGTATGGATTCAGACAGAATAAATCAACAGAGCTTGCCCTTCTTCACGAAAAGGAATATATATTAGAACATTTTAAAACAAAATGTTAGTACTAGGCATATTTGTTGATTTCACGAAGGCGTTCGACAGGATTAGTCACAGTATTCTTTTCGAAAAGCTTGAACTATACGGGATACGAGGACAAGCTTTGCATCTCTTGAAATCTTATTTATCATCTCGAAAACAATATGTTCAGATTAGAAACTTCAAATCATCACAACGCCCAGTTAATACCGGTGTCCCTCAGGGCAGCATCCTTGGCCCTCTGCTGTTCAATCTCTATATTAATGATGTTGTAACTATTGGCACTTCCGCCCGCTTTATCATTTATGCCGATGACACTACTGTCCTTATACCTGGTGAAAACTGTGACGATCTAAACATGCATGCTAATCGCATATTAAACAATCTACAGCAATGGTCAGCCTCAAATTTTCTTTCAATCAGTGTGTCAAAATCCAAAGCTCTACTTTTCCGCCCTAAGAATAAAACATTAGTAAGGCTTTTTTACGGGCTGGCTGGTACATATTCATATTTGAAAGGCAGTGCGCTAAAAAGACGTTCACAGGAAAAAGGGATAGAGACGACAGGAAAGAAGCGCTTCTTGCCTGTCGTCTCTATCCTTTTTTCCTGTGAACGTCTTTTTAGCGCACAGCCTTTCAAATAAGAATAAAACTTGTAGTGCAGAAATAGCTCTCTCTTATAAATCACAAGAAATTGAAATAGTAAAATCATTCAAATCACTTGGTGTTTACGTTCACGAAAATATGCTGTGGGATGACCATGTCAGTCATGTCATGTTGAAGACATCCAAGGTTATAGATTTTCTATCACGCCACAGACATATTTGACCACAGACAGTCAAACTTGTCTTATATAAATCTCTAATCTGTTCACACCTAAATTACAGCACATTACTGCGGGCAACAACACACACTAACTTACATAAGATATTCGTACTTCAGAAAAAAATCGTTCGTATAGTTTATGACTTGCCCATTAGACACACAAATCAGGATTTGATAATTAACCTCAACATTATTACCATAATAAGCCTCTATGCTTACAGACTGCTGCGCGTGTATACAGTTGAGCAAAAGCGCAATGTTGAAACCATTTTCTCTATGGCTCCTTTGCATCAGTCCGATTCACCATATCCGCATCGCCACAAACCACAATGTGTTTTGCCATTCACAAGAACTAGCTACGGTCGTCAAAGAATTAATTACCAACAACCGTATTTACAAAACCAGTTAATTGAAGCAGGCGTAAACCTCCGTGAAATCACCATCTCCTCTCTGCGTAGTATGGTTATTCATTTCTTTAAATGCTAATACATCAACTCCTGTTTTATGAATTGCTCTCCACCCTTGTTGTTATTTGATGACTGGCCGTCTACTGTGCTGATACCCCCTTTTTCGTTGCTGATACCCCTTGTTGATTTCTGCGTATTCTCTTCGGTTATAGACATTGCTTATATTGATGTTTTTATTCATGTATTACTTGATGTTCAATTTAGTTCCTCGTTTGATGTTCTTAATGACTTGATGTTCAATTTAGTTCCTCGTTTTCTGTCACTGCCGTCTGAACAGGAGAGGAGAACTCCGTCAAGCGGATAGCCGCTTTTTTTCTCCCCTCCTCCATCAAATTGTATTTGATTTGGCGGAATTATTATTATTATTATTATTATTATTATTATTATTATTATTATTATTATTATTATTATTATTATACTGTTCAGTTCTGTTCAGTTGACATATCGGAAACGCTCTTTCTTTACAGGCGCCACGACAAGCGATCTACGCCAGGATACGCCCACCGACACCAACAGTGCCGACAGGGACAAGCTTGAATCCGTGCCTGGTCGGCGGTATCACCTTCCGTCGAAACTCAGGGAATCAAGCCGAAGGTGCATCGATAGAGGACGCTCCCGTCAACCAGCGGCCTATAAAAGTCTCGGCAATCCAGCACAGCTCTGCAGTCGGCGGCAGTTCTGTTCAGTTGACATATCGGAAACGCTCTTTCTTGACAGGTGAGCGTTTTTTTCGTCTCTGTATTAGTGTTTCTTGATTTGCCGCCGACTGCACCTGTGAAGTGTATGGTTATGAAGAGAGTCACTTGCGCAGTATAATTGTTCTCACTTTGTCTTTTGTTTGCTTTGTGGCCATGTCTGACGGGAAAAACTGCTCTGCGTGTTCAAAAGTTCTTCCTAAAGACGGCAGATACCTGACTTGCGCAAAATGCAGAAACGGTTATCATCTTGGGAAATCATGCTCAGGTGTAGCTGATAATACATTTATGGCCATGGGTCAAGCGAAAAGAGACTGTCGGAAGTGCAAGGGTTGTATATCGTCTCAGACGGAAGGGAACAATGTCCCAACACAGTCGGAATCTGCGCTGCGTCGGCAGCTGGAAAGCATTAACACTACCATAGTTGGCTTCTTGCCATTGCAGGGAAAGGTGGATGCACTTCTGTCTCTCAAAGACAGGATCGATGAGGTCTTGAATTTGAAGCAGGTGGTTACTGACCTCCAAAATTCAGTGCAGTTCATGTCATCGGCTTATGACTCACTGGTCGCTCAGAACACAGCACAAGATGCTGCAAAAAAAAGCCTCGAAGAGAAAGTTTCAACACTAAGGGCCACGGTGACACACCAGTCGGAAGAGATTAGCCACCTACGGGTTGAGCTGAATAATGCGGAGCAGTACAGCAGGCTTTCAAATTTAGAATTGCATGGTCTTGCCGTCACCAGTGGTGAGAACTTGAAAGCTGCAATGGCCGACTTGGCCGCAAAAATGGAGCTCCAAGATTTTCACGAAGGTGACATAGTTGCGGCCCATCGTCTTGCTGCCAAAAAGGATAAGACACCACCTGTTCTCGTTCGCTTTGCGTCCCCATCCGTTCGTGATAAATGGCTTCTCGCTCGAGGGAAGCTTCGTTCACTGGCAGAAGAAAATGTCATCCCCTCCGTGATGTTCTTGAACGAGAACATGACACAGGCAAATAAGGAGCTGTTTTGGATGACTCGGATCAAGGCGAAACAAATGGAGTACAAATACGTGTGGACAAAAAATGGCAAAATCTTTGCCAGAAAGGAAGAGGGCAGCTCCTTAGTTAAGGTAGTAACCAAAGAGGATATCCAGAAACTGATCTAAGATGTCTGTGCGGTTTCATTCCATTCCCAATTGTACCGCTCTTAGCTCGGTATTTGAAAAAAACCTCGCGTCTTTTTTCGTTATACATGTAAACATACGCAGTATAAAAAAATACTGGGACCACTTTTTAGTGAGTGTCCGAGATATTGTCACGTTGTAGTGACGGCAGTCCAGCGGTCAGGAAGACACCAGAAATACTTGCAAACAAAGCTCTTTATTTGGGCTGACTTGCGCCCGCAAAAGAACTGACTCACTCGGTGGCGGCGTAAGCAACAAGCGTGCTCGTCAATCTTCGAACTACGAATGTCCGCCGCTCGCGGCATCGCTCAATTTAAAGCCGGCAAGGAAACTTCCAGATAACAGGTCAAGATCATTTACGGTAATCTGGAAAAACCTAGATGCAGCCTTTCAAGGCTGCGCACAATCGAGATTAGTCTGGTCGCTTCTCGCGCCACGAACAAAAGTGATAACGACCCTTTCCTGCTGCCTTGAGCGTGAACGAACAAACACTGCAATGATACGTGGCATTACCCCCCTTCCAAAGAAGCATCGTCTCGATGCTTTAAAATGAAAACAAACACGGACAATGAAAACTTCCAGTCCTTTAGCGTTCATAATATGGCTTCAGGCGTACGACATGTACGACATCCGGGCGTGTGCGGCGTCGCTGAGATGCTGTCGTGCCGTCGGGGATGACTTCGTAGTCGAGGTCGCCGATGCGACGGAGAACCTTGTAGGGGCCAAAGTAGCGTCGCAGCAACTTTTCACTCAATCCACGGCGGCGAACTGGCGTCCATATCCAAACACGATCACCTGGCTTGTAATGCGTGTCTCGTCGGCGCAGATTGTAGCGTCGGGCGTCTGTGTGCTGCTGGTCTTGAATGCGAAGCCGCGCAAGTCTTCGGGCTTCCTCGGCGCGATGAAGGTAGGCGGCGACGTCGAGGTTGTCTTCGTCGGAAACGTGCGGGAGCATTGCGTCGAGGGTTGTCGTGGGCTTCCTGCCGTATACCAGCTGGAATGGGGTAAACCTGGTTGTCTCCTGGACGGCAGTATTATAAGCGAAGATCACGTAGGGCAGAATGGAATCCCACGTCTTGTGTTTGGCGTCGATGTACATGGAGAGCATGTCTGCGATGGTCTTGTTCAGACGCTCTGTGAGTCCGTTGGTTTGTGGATGATAGGCAGTGGTCCTCCGATGGCTTGTCTGGCTGTAGTTTAAGATGGCTTGCGTCAGCTCCGCTGTAAACGCCGTTCCTCTGTCTGTGATGAGCACTTCCGGGGCGCCGTGTCGCAGGAGAATTTGTTCGACAAAAAATTTTGCGACTTCTGTTGCGGTACCACTAGGCAACACTTTTGCTTCTGCGTAGCGGGTCATGTAGTCGGTGGCCACGATGATCCACTTGTTTCCTAATGAAGAGGTCGGAAAGGGGCCGAGGAGGTCCATCCCTATTTGCTGAAAGGGCTTAGTTGGCGGTGGTATGGGGTTCAGGAGTCCGGCTGGTCTAGTCGGAGGCGTTTTGCGTCGCTGACACTCACGGCACGTTTTCACGTAATGGGAAACGTCGGTAGCTAGCCGTGGCCAATAGTACTTCTCCTGGATGCGGTGCAACGTGCGAGCAATCCCGAGATGTCCTGCAGTCGGCTCATCATGGCATGCCTGCATAATTTCTTGCCTGAGATTTTTGGGCACGACAAGAAGATGCACTGTCCTGTTCGGCGCGAAGTTCTTCTTCAGGAGGACATTATTGTGAAGGACGAAGCACGACAGTTGCCGCTTGAACCCTCGGGGAGGCGATGCGGTCTTGCCTTTCAGATAATCAACTAGGCTTTGCAAGTCAGGATCCGAGTGCTGCTGCTGCGCGAAACTGCTGGCGCTTACCGGTCCTAAGAAAGCGTCGTCGTCTTCCTCTTCGGGTGCTGCGTCGACAGGAGCTCGTGACAAACAGTCTGCATCGGAATGCTTGCGGCCAGATTTGTAGACTACAGTTATGTCGAATTCTTGAAGACGCAGGCTCCAACGAGCAAGGCGGCCGGAGGGATCTTTCAAATTGGCCAGCCAGCACAGAGCATGGTGATCGCTCACAACCTTGAATGGTCGTCCGTATAGGTAGGGGCGAAATTTGGACGTGGCCCAAATAATGGCGAGACATTCTTTCTCTGTCGTCGAATAGTTGGCTTCGGCTCTCGACAGTGAACGGCTAGCGTACGCGATAACTTTCTCATGTCTGCCATTTTTCTGAACGAGGACCGCTCCTAAGCCCACCCCGCTTGCATCGGTATGAACTTCGGTTTCGGCGTTTTCATCAAAGTGCCCGAGCACAGGAGGGGACTGTAAGCGGCGCTTCAGCTCGTTGAAAGCTTCCTCTTGTGGCCTTTCCCATTTAAAAGGCACGTCAGCCTTCGTAAGTTGAGTCAAAGGTTCAGCGATGCGCGAAAAGTTCTTGACGAATCGTCGGTAATAAGCGCACAAGCCAAGGAATCTGCGTATAGCCTTCTTGTCATTAGGCTGTGGAAACTCTGCGATCGCAGCCGTCTTCTGGGGGTCTGGGCGAACTCCATCCTTGCTTACGACGGGACCAAGGAACAGCAGCTCCTCGTAGGCGAAGTGGCACTTCTCTGGTTTCAGTGTCAGGCCTGAAGACTTGATCGTTTCCAGCACTATCCGAAGCCTTCTGAGGTGGTCTTCAAAGCTTGAGGAGAAGACAACAACGTCATCTAAGTAGACTAGGCAAATCTGCCACTTCAAGCCTGCGAGCACCGTATCCATTACTCGCTGGAACGTCGCTGGGGCAGAGCAAAGGCCGAATGGCATCACCTTGAACTCGAAGAGTCCGTCTGGCGTGATGAACGCCGTCTTCTCGCGATCTCTTTCGTCGACTTCAATTTGCCAGTAGCCGCTCTTCAGGTCCATCGATGAGAAGTACTTAGCGTTGCACAGCCGGTCCAGTGTATCGTCGATGCGGGGGAGGGGGTAGACATCCTTCTTCGTAATGTTGTTCAGGCGGCGGTAATCGACGCAAAAGCGAAGGGTGCCGTCTTTCTTTTTCACTAGAACGACCGGTGCTGCCCAGGGGCTCCTCGATGGCTGTATGACGTCGTCACGAAGCATTTCCTCAACTTGCTTGCGGATAGCTTGGCGTTCTAGCGGCGATACGCGGTAGGGGCTCTGTCGCAGTGGTCGTGCGTGTTCGTCTGTGACAATGCGGTGCTTGGCAAGCCGGGTTCGTCGCACATTCGATGCTGATGAGAAGCAATCGGTGTACCTTTGAAGAAGACTGCGTATTAGGTCTTGTCTGCTTCGGGGTAATGCCGGGTTGATGTCGAACGTGGGTTGATGGCCTTGGTCAGATGGTTCTGCGGGTTGGTCGGGTAGGGCAAATACGTCTCTGATGTCTGCCAGCTCGTCGAGGAAAGCGATCGTCGTACCTTTGTTTAGATGCCGGTATTCTTCCGTGAAGTTGGTTAGCAACACCTGGGTTTGGCCATTTCGGATTTCGGCAACTCCCCTCGCGACGCCCAATCTTCGATCCAGGAGTAACTGGGTGTTCCCCTCGATAACGCCTTCGGCATTTTCGATGTCTCCAGTACCTATGCCGACGAGAACACTTGATCGGGGCGGCACGCTCAATGCTTCATCGAGGACGTTTAAGGCAACGTGATGAGTCGCGCCCGTCGCAACAGGTATGGCTTTTTCCGTGGAAAGCTTGATCGACTTAGAACGAAGGTCGATGATCGCCCGATGTTCGTTCAGGAAGTCCATTCCCAAAATCACGTCTCTTGAGCATTGCTGTAGGATCAGGAAGGTTGTCGCATAGGTTCTCCCATTTACAGTAACTCTCGCGGTGCAGCGTCCTGACGGCGTAATCAGGTTGCCACCTGCGGTGCGGATCAGCGGGCCATCCCAGGTTGTCGTTACTTTCCTGAGTCGGACAGCGAGTGGGCCACTCATGACAGAGTAGTCAGCTCCCGTGTCCACCAAGGCAGTAACCGCGTGACCGTCGACCGTAACTTCAAGGTCACTTGTTCGCGTTCTGGTATTGTACGTTGTCTTCGGTGTCCGATCTCGGCTTCGTCGAGTAGTGAGGCTGCGGTGGGCGTACTGCGACGTTACTTCACTGGGCAGCGGTAAAAGCTTCAAGTCTGGCCACGTCGTCGGTGTCGTCGTCGTCGGTGTTGTCGTCGTCGGTGTTGTCGTCGTCGGTGTTGTCGTCGTCGGTGTTGTCGTCGTCGGTGTTGTCGTCGTAGTTGAGCCATGGTCTTGAGTACTCGTCGATGGAGGATCTTTGTCATTGCGCTTAGAAGCAACCTCACCTCCAGAGGCTGCTTTATTTAGTTTAACCTTCTGGGGCTGGGGGAGCGTCCACGCACGGCGTAACCTCGGCTAGGAGAAACAAAGCGCGGGGACGATGGCGACGGGGAACGTGATAGGCGGCTCGGCGATGAGTATTCTTCCCGACGCAAAAACTGCTCGATTTCGGCTGGTCGCTGGCCGGGTCGGGGTCGTGGAGCTTCGAAAGAGAACCCTCGGATGCCCAGTCTTCTGTATGGGCAGTGCCGGAGGACGTGACCGGCTTCGCTACAGTGGAAGCATAGTGGGCGGCGCTGGTCGGGAGTTCTCCACTCGTCGCATTTCCTCGGCTGCGCGCGTCGCTCGTAGAACGGGCGGGTTGGGGCGAGTGGGCGGCGGTCCAACGCAGCTGGCTGAGGGCGATAGGGGCTTGGGTCCCGTCGTCGAGGTGCAGGACGGCGCACAGCTGCGGCGTAAGTCATGGCTGGGGGTTGCAGAGGCTGCGTGGGTGTCGGCGTCACACCCAAGGCCTGTTGAACCTCTTCCCGCACGACGTCAGTAAGCGATGAAAGCTGCGGCTGCGTTCCCGTTGGCAGCAATCGGCGGAGCTCCTCTCGCACAACTTGACGGATAACCTCCCGCAGGTTATCGTTGTTAGCGGTGTCCAGGCAGCTTGCTGGGAAGACGCGCTGCTGGCGGTCATACTGGCGGGCTCGGGCGTCAAGAGTTTTCTCCATTGTGGATGCCTCTTCTACGAATTCCGCGACGGTTTTTGGTGGGTTGCGGACGAGGCCGGCGAAGAGCTGCTCTTTAACTCCTCGCATGAGCAGCTTTACTTTTTCTTCTTCCTTCATGTTTGCGTCAGTACGCCGGAAGAGGCGCTTCATTTCCTCAGTGTACACGGCAACGGTCTCGTTTGGGTGTTGTATGCGAGACTGTAGCAGCTGCTGGGCTCTCTCCTTTCGCACGACGTTCGTGAAGGTCTTTAAAAGCTGCTCCTTGAAGGTTTCCCAGTTCGTGAGGTTAGCTTCCTCATTCTCAAACCAGACTTTTGCTGGTCCCTCCAAGGCGAAGAACACGTACCTAAGTTTCGTGGCATCGTCCCAGTTGTTGAAGATAGCCACACGGTCGAACTGCTCCAGCCATTCTTCGGGGTCGGCGCCAGGCGAAGCGTCGAAGGTTGGTGGCACCCGGGGCTGCTGAAGGATGATTGGAGTCATTGTCTGGGCAAGCTCATGGTAGACGTTGCTGCTGGCTTTCGCTTCCGGGTAGGGTCCGGCAGATTCCCGAACTCTGGTGCGTCCCCTTGCAGGCGTCGGCTAGCGCGGTGGACTGGACTCAGGTCCTGCGGTTGATGACTCAGAGGGCTGGGGTCACGGCTTGTAGGGGGTGTCCGGAACATGGAAGGCTACCCCGCACCTCCACCAGATGTCACGTTGTAGTGACGGCAGTCCAGCGGTCAGGAAGACACCAGAAATACTTGCAAACGAAGCTCTTTATTTGGGCTGACTTGCGCCCGCAAAAGAACTGACTCACTCGGTGGCGGCGTAAGCAACAAGCTTGCTCGTCAATCTTCGAACTACGAATGTCCGCCGCTCGCGGCATCGCTCAATTTAAAGCCGGCAAGGAAACTTCCAGATAACAGGTCAAGATCATTTACGGTAATCTGGAAAAACCTAGATGCAGCCTTTCAAGGCTGCGCACAATCGAGATTAGTCTGGTCGCTTCTCGCGCCACGAACAAAAGTGATAACGACCCTTTCCTGCTGCCTTGAGCGTGAACGAACAAACACTGCAATGATACGTGGCAATATCATTCATCTTATCGAGGTTTTCGTTCTGACGGAAATAAACATTTCAGACAACTTGAAACATCAGTTTCGTCTTCCTGGGTATCAAGAATACTACGTTACGAGACCCAAAGGAAGGGGCGGCGGCATAGCGGTCTTTATCAAACCACGATGGTCATCCCTACCCGCTCAGATAGAATTTAAGACAGCTGAGTCCCTTGCACTTGATCTGGAGCTATCCGGAATGACGATAACTCTAGTTGCTGTTTACAGGCCACCATCAGAGCATGCTCCATCCTTTTTAGAAGAATTAAAGCAATATTTAGAGAGGTTACCATCTTCCAGTAATTTATGCCTATTAGGAGACTTCAATATCGACACCTTGAAAATAGACAAAGCCTTGGCGAATAATTATTTAAACCTATTAGCTGAATATGGAGTGGAATCGCTAGTCCGTGAGGCAACCAGAGAAGAACTTGTATGCGACAGAACTGTAGTGTCATACATTGACCATGTGCTAGTCCGGCCTCCCGGCGGTATGAGTGTAGACTCCGTGTTAATTACCGAAAAACTGGCAGACCACTACTTTGTTGGCTGTAAAATCTACTCTGCTCATGAGCCATGTTTGCGACCCATTTGGAATACTTGTTTGGAGATAATCGACAGAGCTAAGCTTGACCATTTAATATCAGAACAAAATTGGAAAACGGTACACTCGAGTTCATGTCCAGTTACGTCCTATAAGAGGTTCCTAGAAATATTTTCTGATTTTCGTGACAAGTGTAAAAAAACAGTTTCTGTCAAAAAGCGCCATAACAATCTGCACTGGTTGAATCATAATATATTAAAGGTTATAAAAAAAAGAACAACTTTGGAAGAAATGCAGACAATTGCCAAATAACCAGTCACTAAGGGATTTGTACAGAGCCACGAGAAATAGTCACGGCAATGCTGCGGGCTTCTAGACGGCAGCATTATAACACCCAATTTTCAGCTTCTAAGAATAATGCAAAGAAAACGTGGATGCTGGTAAATGAGCTGCGTGGTTGTCAATCGCATAGTTACATTGATAACATTAAAAAAGGATTCGGAGAGATATCGTCGGAAGTTGCAAACAGTCTAAATGACCACTTTTCGTTCGGGTCTCAAGCTGACAGTCATGAACGATCCCATTATCAGGCGCCAGCGAACCTTACTACGGACTCGGCCTACCTACCACCACTTGATAAGGAAACTTTAGTGCACATTGTGCGATAGTCTCGGAAAAGACGCGCTGTTGGTGTGGATGGCATATCTGCGGACGATATCTGGCGGAATCTGCCGGTATTGACGGAACCGGTTCTTTTTATTCTGAACACTATTTTAGAGATGGCCTGATACCCGATGAAATGAAACAAGCACGCATCATTCCCCTATACAAAAATGGAGATCCTTCGAACCCCGCAAATTATCGCCCGATATTTGTACTGCCTATACTATATCAAATTCTAGAAAAACATGTTCTCGATGTTATGGACAGCTTTGTAGAAAAGCTTAACTTGCTCACACCTTCTCAATATGGATTCATAGCAGGTAGCGGTACAAATGTGCTCTTCGATAGCCTATCAGATTTTCTACATGAAACTTTTGAGCGAAACCAGATGGCAGGTGCTCTCTTCTTGGATTTAGCCAAGGCCTTTGATTCTGTCAGTCGGGACTTACTGTGCAGCAAGTTGTATAGCTATGGCTTCCGCGGCCAGTTTCATGATTTTTTGCGTAATTATCTCTCGCAGCGGTCGCAGTTAGTCTGTTTAGGAGAATTTAGAAGTACCATAAAATTCACTCAGACGGGTGTACCACAAGGATCAGTGTTATCACCGTTACTATTTAACATTTATTGAATGATTTTAGCTCGGTCATTCGATGCAGTAATATTTATCAGTATGCCGATGATACACTTATTATTGCTAGGCATATGAATTACAAGGACGCTGTGTCAATGCTACAGTTAGACTTAACTGAAACCATGGCATGGTTTCAAGAAAACAAGATAAATGTAAACCCAACCAAGACACAACTGGTATGTTTTCATAATCCATTGCGAACTATCAGTACACAAATACCTGTTTACCTTCATTCCCACAAATGCTCGTCCTGCGCATGCCCACCCGTTCAGTACACTGATTCAGTAAAATATCTGGGTGTCTACTTTGACTCCGACTTGGCTTGGAACAAACACATGTCCTTTATCTGTACTAGACTTCGACAGATTGCTTGCATGTTGTACCGATTGCAATCGCTTGTTCCTTTACGTGTAAAAAAATGATCCTACACTCCTTAGCATACTCTGTCATACGATATGGTATAGCCTGTTTTTTGAATTGTTCATTGTTTTGGAAAAATAAAATTAATGGGCTCCTCAATAACATTCTTAAAAGTATTGCTTATAACACCAACCCCCCTGCACCTGGTATTACATTGTTTAAATATCTAAAACTTCCAGACTTTGACACCCTTTTTCTCTCCATCATTGTTCCCAAGTACTTTTGGAATACTGACTTTCGTCAGCGACGCAGCATCGGTAAAGTTTTACGTGCCGATACAGGTTTTGTGATACCTCCTATAAGAACACGTTACGGAAAAAGCCTTAGAAAATACTACATTCCCCTGACCTTTAATGACCTTCCTGGGACAGTATTACAACAAACTACACGATCCGGAATCAAAAGAGCTTTAATAAAACTTCAAAAATAGGTGGTGCATAGTGCTTTTGGTACGTATTTTATGATGTTTCGGAGCATCCGATATAGTTTTGTTCCTTTCTGTGTATGTGAACAATGGCATTGCTCAGTGTGGTCTTCTTTTCTTTTATTTTAACTAACATTCAAGCGCTTGAAATGATCCAGCGCAAGGCCATTCGATTCATCTTTTCAAAATACCGTTCAACCGACTCACCTACTGCCATAATGCGAGCAAACCGAATTCAAACATTGCAGGTAAGACGTAAAATACTCAGATTAAAATTTCTTTTCCTTCTCAAACATAACAAGTTGTCAATGTGCCCGGATCCCTACGTCAAGCCATTTTCCGCTCCACGACCAACAAGACATCGCCACTCTGATTCACTAACTCCATTCACCGCCAGAACTAACCTATTTAAATACTCCTTCTTCCCCCGCACCGTAACTGAATGGAATGCTTTACCCTTAACAGCACTATGTGACATTGACTCCATTGAAGAAATAGAAGATTGACGCCATCTAACTTATTTGCTTTGTGTTTCGAATTTTCTTTCAGTGTTTTATTTTGTATATTCATTTTGCACTGTATTGCCCCTCCTGCTAGGGCCCAGAAGGGCCTGCAGTATTCTGTAAATAAATAATAAATAAATAAATTTTGTCTGATGATTTATGCTAATACATTGAAAGTGTATTGAACTTAAAAAGAAATATTTCTTTAACGTATGTATAAGACACAATTATGAGTTTTCAGTGTGTACTCCAATAGTATATTTGGCTGTCTGTTAATCTGAACAAGCGCATACCATTTATTTGTTAATTCAGATTCTGCCCCGCTGCCGGGCTCTGCCATACAAGCCATGCAGAGGCTTCGGCAGGCCCGGCAAGTTATCATGTGTATACTATGAGGACTAATAAAAATTATTATTATTATTATTATTATTATTATTATTATTATTATTATTATTATTATTATTATTATTATTATTATTATTATTATTATTATTATTATTATTTGACTGAGAACAGTTCAAGTGCCAACAGACACCAATCTGTTTCGGATGCCATGGATAAAACCACGAGTGTACCATGCACTGCTAGCAGTTCACCGCTATAGCTACATACACGGCCAGCCGCAAAGCCAGTTTCCTCTCTTTTTTCCAATGTGCGCAGTGTCCGTAAAAACCGTGACGAACTATCTTCAGCTATAGACGCGTGTTCAGCAGACATTGTTATCTTGACTGAAACATGGCTCTCGAGCGATATTGCAGATCATGAAATTTTTGAATGTGAAAGTGCTTTAAAATTTTTTCGTTGTGACCGTATTTTGCGCACTCGTGGCGGGATACAATGGCCGTACGTGATGGTTTGAGATCTTGTGTTTCAGATATTGCTTCATCGTTAGAAATTCAGTGTGCACGTGTACCTCTCGGGTATCGTGATTTTTGTTTTTTTGCGTGCGTTATCGCGCACCCACTTCGTCCATTTCATTTAGTTCTGATCTGCATGATGTATTAAATGAGTTCGTTGTCCGGTTTCCTTCAAATGGAATCTTTCTTGGCGATTTTAATTTTCCGGAAATTAACTAGCATGAATCCCCTCCTACATATAATGGTTCATCCGAGTGCACTCTGTTCATCAACCTCTGCCTGGATTTCAATTTTAAGCTGCTTGTTCTTCAGCCTATGCGAGCCACAGCGCAGTCTGCTAACATCCTTGATCTCATCCTCACTACCACACCTCAGCTTATTTCCTGTTTAAAATATATGCCTGGTTTAAGTGATCATTGCCTCATTTATTTCAAACTGCGAATTTCTGTTCCCACTCACAAAACGCCAAAAGTGATTTTTGACTACAAAAGCCCTACTTTTGACTCCATAAACAATGAACTAATGAATTTCATCGCTGACTACATTCCAAGTTTTCTCGGCTGCAGACCCGAAAGACGTGTGTTCGATCCCGGCCGCGGCGGTTGAATTTCTATGGAGGCGAAATTCTAGAGGCCCGTGTACTGTGCGATGTCAATGCGCGTTAAAGAACCCCAGGTGGTCGAAATTTCCGGAGCCCTTCACTACGGCGTCTTTCGTAGCCTGAGTCGCTTTGGGACGTTAAACCTCATAAACGAAACCAAACCAAACCAAACATTCCAAGTTTTCAAACTCGTTGTGTTGAGGAAAATTGGGCCTTGTACTAAGAAAGAATGACAATTTCAGTTTATAAATACATCCCTCGAAAACGCACTACATCTACCTCCCATGCTCCTTGATTTAGCGCGTGCTTGCGACGCCTACTGAACAAGAAGAAACGACTATTTCGGCGGGCTAAGGCACTAGAAACGGCTGAACGCTGGCACGCGTACGCTACCACTAATGCTGAATACAAAAATGTTGCATGTGAAACGAAAAAAAGGGATTCTATCAACACACCCTCCCGTCTATCCTGAAAGACAATCCTAAGAAATTTTGGAATGCGGTAGCGGGAATAAGCCGAATACAATAGATCTTTCCGATGACAGCAACGCTCCAATACATGAGAGTGACTGCTGCAAAGTGTCGAGTGAATATTTTGCCTCATGTTTCTAGTCTACTTTTCCGAACAGTTTGCAGTTGCGTCATTTGATTCTGCATCATACTCATAAAGCTCTCTAATTTGCTTTCTAAGCTCTGTGGTTGTTGTGTATGATGCTCCAAGGGCGGGCCCGGCGTTCGCGGAGGCGGACTCATTTTCCGCGGAGGCGAACCCCGCCTCTGGAGCTGCATCTCCCTTATGAGATTATCTTTTTTTTTTAAGTTGCCGCGTTTCCTCGCGACAAAGTTCGAGCTCTTTTTTTAGTGCCTTGTTCTCCTCAGCTAGTTTCTTGTCATTATTTGTCTGATTTTGCTGACCCGAGTGCTCACTGAACGGCACGCTCAGCACGGCCAAGACGTGGCGCATACTCAAGGCCCTCATAGACCCAACCAAGACAAAAGCAGAAAGTGGCAAGGCAATTCAGAAATTGGCCTACCAGTACGAAGGATCGGAAGAACTGCTAGAAGCAGTCCGCATCAAATGCTACGGCAAGGACAACCCCCAGGGCTACAACGGGAAGTACCAAGGAGCAGACAATCCCGCAATGGACAGGCCGATCAGAAGAAAGGAAGTCCAGGTGGCGATAAGCGCGACAACCAGAAATACAGCGGCCGGCGCAGACAAGATCAAGAACGCCTTGATCCGCAACCTCAGCGACGAGGCGATCGACCAGCTCACGGCGTACTTCACCACGCTGTGGGCAGAGGGAGCGGTGCCGAAGGAGTGGAAGCACGCTGTCGTGGTTATGATACCCAAACCCGGCAAGAAGCTTCAGAATGAGAACCTGAGACCCATTTCCCTCACGTCGTGCCTTGGCAAATTGTACGAGAGAATCGTCACCAGGCGAATTCAACAATACCTGGAAGACGAAGAACAGTACCCGCACAGCATGTTCGGCTTCCGGGCGAACCTGTCGACGCAAGACGTCCTGCTGCAGATCAAGACACGAGATCAAGAGATCATAGACACGGCACCTAGAACTGGCGAAAACATTATCAAGGCCCTGGACATCAAAGGGGCCTTCGACAATGTTAGCCACTGTATCGTGCTGGGTCATGCCGGCATATGGCACGTGATGCGCACCGTGTTGCGCGTCAACCGAGAACGGCCTATATATAAGCGTTCACAATAAACCCAGCGGTAGCATTGCCGCTCCCGGATTCGTAGTCGATTGTCAGTCCCTTATCAGCCTGTCTGGGGCTGATACATGGTGCCAGAAGTGGGATACATGGTGGAAGCAGCTACGACGCTTCGTTCGTCCCGGCAAGCATGGAACTACTGAAGCCACCGGAGCATCTTCGTCTCACGGGAAATGCTCAGAAGAACTGGGAGCTTTTCAAGCAAAAGTTCGAACTGTACGTACAAGCAACACAGTCAGCAACGCCACTGACAGAAGCTGCTAAAACCGCCAGGCTCCTGACTGCTGCCGGGGACGACGCACTTGAAGTCTTCAACAACTTTACGTTCGCCGAAGGTGAAAACAAGCAAGACTACAAGACTGTGGCAAAAAAATTTGAAGAGTACTGCGGAGAAAAGCAAAACGAAGTCTACGAAAGATACGTCTTCAGAACAAGGACGCAAGATGAAGGTGAACCAGTGGAGCACTTCATACGAGACCTGCGCAAGCAAGCAAGGTACTGTGACTTCGGACTGCTTTCCGATTCAATGATTCGCAACCAAATCGTGTTTGGTACCTGCAGCAGTAAACTAAAAGAAGAAATGCCGAGAGAGAAGAATTTGACGCTCCAAAAGGCAGAACAAATATGCAAGGCCGCAGAAGTGGCGAGCAAACAAAACGAAGCATGGCAAAGTAACGAGGCAAACGTGGACGCTGCCGAAAAAGGGTATCCACGTCGCAGCCAAGGGCTGAAAAATGCGTTCCAGTGCTCCAAGTGTAACAGAAGACACGAGCCAAGGAAATGCCCCGCCTTTGGCAAAATCTGCCGCGCTTGTGCAGGCAGAAATCATTTCGCGGTTTGCTGCAGAAAGCATGAGGTTGCCGGAGTGCAACACGAAAATGAGGACTTCGAAATACTGGACGTCACCGTATGCGGAATCCAGAAAATGGACTGGATTGTTAATGCCCAAGTTGGAGAACAGCAGGTTGCATTCAAAGTGGACACTGGCTCCCAAGCCAATCTATTACCACTGACTGTGTACAACAGATTCCGAACGAAGCCACGCCTGAGGCCAAGTAATTCCGTCTTGCGGTCCTATAGCGGGAATGCAATCATGCACTGCGGAGTGACAACTCAAGTAGTCACGATCAACGATCGTCGGTGCCTAGCAGACTTCTTCGTTGTGAAGCGGGGCCAGCCCATCTTATAAACACTGCAAAAAAATTCCGTGAATGTTACGTACAAACTCTCCATAACAGAACAAACACTTGCTCTGTTGAATCTAAAATAAAGGGTCCATCCGTAACACATTCGTGAAGGTGGCTGGCCGTATTATGCATTTTCTGAAACGTATGACTCGCCGTAACTGTTGGCCCCCGGACTAGGCACCACATGACGTCCCATTTCCGATCTGTGTGGTTTACTCTTGTTCGACAATGTCCGCAAACTAGCATGGTGAAAATGAGATTAACCCCATGTGCAAAGGTGAAGATCCGAGGGGGGGTGATAATCAAATTAGACCCAAGAGACGCATAATGTTGCTTCAACGTTGAGGGATTGCTACAAATTGTAAGCAACATTAAATAACAAATGACTTACTTTGCTATAACTTTAAAATAAGAACGTTGACTTCATAAAAAAATGTTTTCACTGTTGTTAACCACATGACAGGGTAACAATTAATAAATGCATTTAATAAATCATGTAGAAATGCAGCGTAATGAGGTCAAGAGTTAAAAAAAACATTTAGACACAGACAATGGTTAGACAACTTCTCTAAATTGAAACTGAATACCAGCTGAAAATACATTACAAACATGATGAAAGTGCACAAGGTGAAAGCCGAATTTCCGTCTGCCGTTTGATAAGGAAACGAACCAATGAGAAAGCCAAAAGCATGGGCAAACAGATTTGTGAATGCAGTGCAATGTAGCAGTCACATCTTTGCTACACAACCATCAATCAAAAACGCTAACTCCTTCACGGATAAAAAAAGCACAGGCACAACAAAATATTGCTCATTGCAATGTTCAATTTATTAGGTACCTATAGCCGGCCATTCATGCCTGGTCTTCCTGCGGATAAATGAAACGCTGCAAAAAAGCAGTGAGCAGCCATAATTGCTCTAGTGACAAGGAGGATGTGCACCGTCGGTGCTGCTCTCTCATCCTGAGTAGGAAATAATAGCTGTTTTTTTCTGGAATGTACCCTGGAAGCGTGAATTTCCTATCCACCTTTATTTAGCTTGCACTGACACGACCCATCATGAACTCTGCAGCTTTGACAAACATGCGGGCCAGTCGACAGCTACAGAAGACTGTAGAACCCTGCTAACTTGCAAAAAACCAGTGCTCAGAAAGAAAAATTTGAAAAAAATGAGGAGTTCCTTATACGCACTATGTTTTATATGGTACAAAGAATGCGGCTAAGAAATGGCATGAATATTGTTTTTTTCTGCTCAGTTACAAACTTTCACGCCTGTGCTAACATATTGCTGCACTGTAAATAATGAAACATGCCAGCATTGCACAACATGCTGTAAGACTTACAAAATACACCCCCTGCAAGGCTACCACATGCCTCTTACATGTGGTAATGTTTATATTTACCAAACTATCTAGTCTAAAATGAGACACCAAGCCTCCGACATCTCAAGATGTGTACCTCCCATGCAATTAATGAGAGGGATTGGAGATGCTCCTCCTTGATGGCATTTCATTCGCTAGGTGTGGAAGGACCGGATATGAAGGTGAACAACTGGACACCCACTTTTTAAGCAACGTCACAATGAGCAATGTGCCTTGGCTTTTCTTCCATCCAAAAAGTTTTATGTTCCATGTTTACGTAACTGCTTGCATGTGCTCATTTTGGATTGCTGGGAGGTTCTTTTCTTTGTTAAACTAGCTTTAACTCTGGCCTCAGTCCTCTGCACCTTCTTAATTTTTTGCTAGTGTTCACCTTAAGTCATGTGCAAGCTCACGCAGATCTCTACTTTTCTACGTTTCCAACTGTCACATCTTCTCTGCCTTTGTCATGTCCATCACTGCATCCGACGCCTTCAAGTATGCTGTGTATAATCACCTTAACTAATCTGCCTATTACACATGTATTTTTGTTAGCCACCCACTCCTCTCTCCGGCGCCGATAGGCCCTGACAGTAAATAAATGAATTGTAGTCTTAGCTAAGTCTCAGCAAGCATGCATTATGTTCAGTTTATTTTACCATGTTGACCAGTAAAGAGTGGACAGGAAAAAGCTGCTAAGTGGAGCTTGACATGCCTCTCGCCCCTACAATGGAAAGCAGCAGGCAAGGCATACGTAACCACTAACGACAACGGAACATGCCAAGTGCGAAGTAAATCAGTAATGTTCCTCGCATTTATCACAAGGCATACTCTCTGCTCAGTAATTTATTACCCCCTTAGACATTCTTCAAGGAGTGTATACAATGATGTGCCACCACAATACAATGAGAATCATTAACCCTGTGCCAATACAACAGCAAAAAAATTAAAGCCCAATAAATGCATTGCTTACATGCAACCAAGAGGTAAGAATGGGCCAACCTGGCACATATAATGAAAATAAGCTCAAAATAATAAAGAATGACATTTGAGCAGCCGCTCATTCCCCCACCCCCTCCCACAAAAAAACATGAAAAAGGGTCCTCTTCACACGGCACGTTTGAAAGATGCGGCTGTAATATTTGCGAAAGTTTAACTACGTGTGAAATTCAGATATAAATAACGCTAACGCATGCGGTTGGAAGCGAGGCGCCAGGGCGTGGGCAAACAGTAATCGTCTTCAGGTATCGACTGGTTCCACCTCCTGAGGGCCGCTGCTCGACGAATACCACTCATGGCCACGTTCACATCCAACAAGCTTGTAATAAACATTAGACAGGTGTTTATCATGACGCAGCAGCAGCAGCTCATCAGTGCTATTGGCCAGTCCTGAATTTTTTAGCTTGATAAACGCAATCATCCACCGAAACGCGTGTCGACTGTTCCTCGCCAGATTCTTGCAGTCCCACGAGGGTGAGCAGCTTTTCCGCCGGCTTCAAGTCTCCTCTTTCGTGCAGAGCCACTGGCATTGTAACGCACATTCTGCACGGTCGTTTTACTATGCATCGATGCCGCATGGGTCAGCAAGCGGTTGTACACTCCACTGCGGCGTACGGGCCGCACACATACACACACCGTAACGATAATACAGCGCGCAGGACGCACGCAGTGAACACGGAAGAACAAAAACCGTTCTAAAGCACCTGTTCACTCAACACCACACATACTCCGCGCATGGTTCCGACTGCGGGCTTGGCTAGCGCTTCGACTCGTCACGGCCAAGCTGCATGCACTGCGCTCTTGTGGTAACAACGCTCATGAAACGAAAAGAAAATTTTAATATGTAAAACCATTCAAGTTGTCAGCTAAAAAAGCTACGGTAAAATTAAATACGTCTGATATGTTTTCAAGGTGGTGCGCTTTTGCGGAGTCAGCGACGTAAGCATGGATGCGAATACGCGAATGATGCTATGAATTTCCCGTGCAGCTCTGCTAGCCACCACCGTAGCTCTGCAAATGGCATCGTGCTCGGCTTTTTGCGCGGCGAACTTGCCCGCATGAATTTTACTTCCTCCGTGCACACATGCTTGGTGAGGTGAACGGTGGTCGGTGCGAACAGTTTGAAGTTTAATCGACTGAAAATTGCTCAAGGAAAGTCAGCGGCATTCATTTTTATTGTTTCTGTGCATCGCGAGTGACTGGCGGCAGCCACACGGCATCGTCTCCGGTTTGGTGAACTTGTGAGAAGGTGAGCAATTAATTTTGTTCTCAGATTTTGAAAGCGGTTTTTTGTTTTTATTGTAACCCTGTGTCTCGTCGCATGTTATGTTCACGGTAACATCAGCACAACGTGCATGCGCTTTCTGTCTCTATTTGAAGTAACATTGGTCGATCAGCGTAAACTTTTGGATTCAATTAAGCACAGGCTGTCCATATTGGTAGTGCGTGTCGAATGTGCTTTGAGATCATTCTGCGCTCGAGATGGTCTTCTGATAATTTATTTATTACCAGGTATGGTCTAGAGATTTGGAACCGTTCATTCCACTGCAACAGTGCTGAAAAGCTGTTTTGTGTTCATGCATCTGCTGTCCTTAAACTTTTCAGTAATCATTCGCGTGGTTCCTTTGGATCTGGACAACCGGCTACTGTTGCTAGGGACGCCTCGCAGCAGAGCCCTTGGGGACGCCCAGTGGGTCAGCTGTTTGTCCAGGTGCCAAGTTACCAAAGGTACGATTCCAGACTTTTTTTTCTGTCCATCAACTTCATATTCCTTGCAAAAATTACAGTATGTAATTAGGCACTAAAAAAATTGGTAACTTATACACATTTCAGGACAGTTGAGAGAAATGAAATTAAAATTGGTTTTTGAGGAAAGGAAATGGGGCAGTAACTGTCTCACTTCTCTCGGTGGATTCCTGAACCTAAGGGAAGGAATAAACGAGCGAGTCTAGAGAGAAATGCACATGCAGCATCAGTATTCTCTGTGTAGACTTTTCAAAACCTGGATTCATTCCTTCTAGGACAGTGCCAAGCAGTAGGTGAACTGCACACAATTCTGTTTTCCTCTGGTGCAAAGTAAAGAGTGAAAATTTTATAAGACAAGTCTCTACCCTGTTTCATTCTCACTGCATTTTCTCAAAGCATAGTATGAAATGCTGTATTTCTTATACCCTGGTTTGCTTTACTTTGAGCGGTAGGTATTGGCAATGAACATCAAGGCAACTCCACTCTCATTGCTTGTTGCTGCTTTTAGGTTTCCTCCATGATTTTCTCTTTGCTCAGTCCTGGCCTTAACATATTTTCTTCTGCTGCTTAGCTTCGAACTATTGGCCAGGTTACATGGTTCTGCTACTTCTATGTTCACTGTGAGGTTTGAGAGCTTGTTGTTTTGTTCTTTTTTTATAAGCATCTTTGTCTTCTCGAGGCTGATTGGCAGTCCGGAACAGGGACCACATGCATTGTTTATGTTAAGATGACGACATGATAGCCTAACACATCGTATCGTTGCCATTCGAGCCCCCTGTGTACTTGCTTTGTTGCACTGGGAGCAAAAAAGTTTAGTGGAAGTCGCAATGAGGCGCACTTTTGTTTAGACTAGTGGCAAAGGTTTACTGTTGCGTCGCAGTAAAGTGCTCCCACCTGTTGCGCACGAGTATTTAGATGGCTGTTAAATACTACTATCAAGGATTTAGCCATTGTGATGTCACAGGTCTGTTGTGTAGGATTTCAGATCATTGTCTTGCACTGTCCCTGAAGCCTGTTGTGTGTCAGTCACGCCACTATGCTGTTGTATTTCTGTCCAGTGTAAAAAATATTTTCTGTGATTATGCTAAACGCACAGGTTCATGGGGACGTAAATATTTTGTGTCGCTTCAACCGGGTAATGCTTCAGAATGAACACATGCAAAAACAGATACTGTTAAAAGCCTTGGCTTGTGTAACCCAAGTGTGAGGAGAATACTATTATGGCAGGGATTCTTGCATTGCAACCTTTTAAATTCCTTTTTTGTAAAAATAATGACGTGAGGTTTCATGAGTTACAGCTCTCTTTCATTGCTTGCTCAGAGAAAGCATTGTAAGTAGGCAGTAGTCGCTTTTTTCTATTGTTCAAGTAGCAGCATCAGCATGCCTCATCATTTTTGTCTTGAATGATTGAAGGTGCTTTCAGAGCATTGCCTTCTTTTTTTCTTGTTGTTTATTCATCATGCAATATTGTGTCTATAGATTGCTCTTTAGCATTATTTTGCGTTCTCCCAAGCAAATTTTAGGCGACCAAATTCAGAAGCACCTTGTATTGGCCTTACATGCTCGCTATTAATGCAGAAGTAATTATATGCCGCACTAAACACCAAATCTACATCCTTCAAAGTGGGTCTAGAAGCTTGTCTCCAGACTCTTGCCTTCAAGGAGTTCTTACACGTTTCACATATCTGCTTGGTGTTGGAAGTGACAGCCTCGACTGATAATGATATGCATTAGACACACATTATGCATTTACAGTTAGGACGGAACGAAATGCGAACATACATGTGCAGTACTTTTCTAATTTGCAGCGAGGTATACATTTAGAAAGGGTTCATATATGTGTATTAGGTAGATCTCTTAACCTGAAACAAGAATCAGGCTAGCTGCATACTCAAGCTGAAATCACACAAGTGAAATATTTTGCATTGTTCATAGGCGTTGTTTGCATTTCATTCCAGCCTGATTGTGCACTACTGCCATAGCAGGTACCCTATCTAAATGAGACACTCTCTTGTGGCAAATCATGCGCATATGTTTTAGACACGTGTGTGAAGAAATGTGCAGCTACAAACATTGCATACTTGGTTATTCATAATGCTTTTTTTCTCATGTGCATAGAACAATGCTCAGCTACATTGCTTGCTTTGTTGTTACTACTTCTATTTTTCCGCTAATATTAAACTACATATTAATCTCAAAGACCTGATGTTCAACTGAATGATCCTTCTGTGTACCACTAGGAAGGCAAAAGCATCACGCCTAGGGCTCATTCACCGCCCTTCATCCCTGTTTTGGTTTCAGTCGGTCAGTTATGCTATTAATGAATGTAATCACTTTATAGCACAAGTATATATGAAAATATATTTTGGGCTAAATGAGGTTAACAAGTTATCCACTCTGCACAATGGTATGGTTGGTCTTGTACATCTTTACTTGGGTGTTAATGTTTCTTTTGTGGTTGCTGTCTAAATAACTTTGCCTGCCTATTGTATCATAAGTCCTTTTATGCCTGTCTTCCTTCCTACTGGCTCTCTCCCTTTTCAGTCATTCCTTTTTCCTTTAAACTGGCGATTGGTCACAAGCCTGCTGTGGGAATGGCAGCTGGCACTAGGCCCCTTTTTTTTTCATTGAACCTGCACTGCTAATATTAACACTAATAGTACTGTATCAGTATTTATGTGATACTGCATTTTTTGTTATGCATAATAGTTGGCTAAGCCAATGGTAACAGTGTTGAATATCACAATATATCATGCATATATCTTGCATGCTATATCAGTATCAGTTTATTCACTTTGGATGAAGGTTATACAAACAGGGTGATAAAAGCATCTGGGCCCTTAGCAAGCTGCTAGTTCGGGCCCATGCAATAAGTGCACAAAATAGCGTACCCAGGCGTCAGCATAAGAAAAAAAAGTGTACATTTTATATGAATAGAAGATGTTACAAAAAACTATATCAGTATATTCACTATTACACTACCCTCAATTTCTTTTAGCTTGGCCGTTTGGCTGTAGATATTTTGTGCTACTTTCCTAGTTAGTCCACTCAAACTAAAACTTTGCGTTCTGTGTTGCAGGTAGAATCTACAATGAATGCCGCACTGTGTCTTGTAAGCAGGAGGCGGTGTTAATGGAGCCATGAACTTTTCTTGCGGATGACTGGCGTTGGCCTTATTATGCACTGAACCTCAAGTGTGAAGAGGAAAATGTCGTGTTGGATTTCTGCAGAGGTGAGACATCATGGTGAATCTACCAGTGTGAAAGACGAGACAAGAGACAAGACAGTCGCTGAGTCGCGGCCAAAGTTTATAGAAGTGAATAGGGAATACATGAAGAACCCAAGCAACACCACAAACCACACAATTACAGATAAGCATACATGACAACATGAGTCAATGCCCCTGAACATTCCCCTGATCGAGATAGTCCAACTCATTGCGTGTTAGTGCGATAGACAACACACTTGCACATTAGTCACCGAGTCGTAAGTTGTGTCTAGCCTCAATAATCTACCATTTAATTTTCTCTGAATTTACTGCCAAAATGTGTGCTGCCAAAAGGAAAGGGTAGCAGCCTTCACATCCCTTGCAATATACAGAAAAGTTAGAACCCCTACCCTCTTGTGCTCTTGTAATCTTACATTGATACACCTTCCAGTTTGACCTATATAGACACGACCACAAGATATAGTGTCTGATACCATGTTCATTTTACAAGCTATATATGCATTTCACTCCACATGTGTACTTTTCTCTAGCCACATTCACAGAACTATTCTTAACAATTTTATATATTTTAAACAACTTATTAGGTGCAAAGAAAATTGCTTTTCCATCATACCTTCTGGCCGCATTTTTCTATTTGTGCGACAATTTATGTACGTTCGGTAACACAACCGGTCTTTTGGCATCTCGCTGTCTGGCCCCGGCCTGATTGCGCCGGTCGCCGTGAAAAGCTTTCGGCTTCTTTAACAATTTATTGTATGCTCTTGGAATAACATGGTTAGGAAATCCTGCGTTCATTAACCTAAAATGTGCTCTTGGAAACTAGTCGTCATGCTGTGAAAGCATGACTTCATCAATTCTGAGCCCAGGCTTGACAGTCCAATGCTATCTTTCACTAGCTTGTAATAGCCAACCTGTGTCCAAGTAGCAGCTTAACACTCCTGGGTGAATATTACCAGCACACATGGTGTGTGCAGATCATCAAGGTAAGGTCCAGAAACCGCAGCTCTTTTTGTGGCGACATTTGCTCCAAGGTAAACCTAAGACAAAGGCCTTGCTCCTTAAACAGCTTGAGAATATGTTCACGTCCCAAATTATCAGAACCTTTGCAAAAGACCAGAAAATCATCAACATAGCAAAAGATTTTTTCCCCAGTCTATGCAAGTCCTTGACAATCATTCTATCCACCCTACTTAAAATATCTCTTAGCACAAGGCCCATCTTCGAACCAGATTTTTGAACACATACCACACTACAATACTCTACAACCATGCTCTTAAAATAAGTCCTATTCACTAGCATGCTCTTCAGATAAATTTCAGAAAAGGGTTCTTGCAAAATTTTGTTTGGTTATTTGCAAAAGCATCTGTCTACTTCGAAGCGTGGTTGAGTATCTGAAGAATGGCAATCCAGCGGATTGTCTGGCGGTTAGTGTCGATGTAAAACTATTTTATTCCATCCCGTATGAGGACCTTATGAAAAGCTTGTGAATGTGTATATCGGAGCACAATGATGAGCTTGTGTTTAGGAACAGGTGCGTAATAGTCTTTTTTTTTTTTGGACTTACTACTTTTATTTGAAGAGCATGTTTCTGGAGTATGGCTGTGCGGCATATGTTCAAAAGTCCAGTATATGTATCGATTGAATGCCTCTGTGCTAAGTAATATTCTCTTAAGCAGGGTGGATGGAGTGATTGCCAAGAACTTGCATGGGCTGGGGGAAAATCTTTCACTGCGTCTGATTGCCTGGTCTTTTACAAAAGGTTGCGATAGTGTGGGACCTGTGCATATTGTCAAGTTGTTTAAGGAGCAAGGCCTTTCTTTGTCTTAGGTTTTCCTTAGAGGAAATGTCCCATCAAAAAGAGCTGCGGTTTCTGGGCTTCACCTTGATGTTCTGCACATGCCATGTATGCTGCCGATATTCACCCAGGAGTGTCAAGCAGCTACTTGACTATTGGCCGAACCATTCTACGCTAGTGAAAGATAGCATTGTATCATCTAGGCTAGGCTCGGTAGATGAATTGATGCTTTCACAGCATGACAAGTGGTCTCCAAGAGCAGATTTTAAGGCTTACGAAAGCATTATTCCCCAACCATGCTATTGCAGGAGTGTGTGATAAATTGTTAAAGCTGAGCGTATAAGATTGACCAAGTTGGTCAGACATGCTAAAGGTAAGAATGGCGCAGCATCATGTAACGAGGACAGCAGGAGAGCACACACGCATTAGTGCCAACCTTGTAGCGGATACAGAATCCAAGAGCGTGTGATTGACATTCAGTGTTGGCAGTCAAGGATCGGGCTCATTCAATCTTGAATGTTAAAATCAGTGTTTTCTCATTTTCTTGACTGTCAGTGCTGATTGTCAAGCACGTGCTCTTGGATTCTGTATCCGCTCCAAGGTTGGCACTTGTGTGTGTGCTTGCTGTCCTGCTGTCCTTATTACTTGATCTGCACCATTCTTCTCTTTAGCATGTTAAAGCTAAAACCCCTTCACAGGGAATGGCAGGATACGGCCGGGGCCAGCCTCGAGATGCCAAAAGATCGACTGTGTTACTGTACATACGTAGATTGTCGCACAATTTGAAAAATGTGGTCAGAAGTTATGACGCAGAAATGGTGCTCTTGGCCCCTAATAAGTTGTCTACAATCTGTAAAATTAAGAATAAATTTATGAATTTGGTCCGGGAAAAGCATATGTGCCTTGTAAAATGTATGTGGTGTATTGGATACTGTTATCTTGGGGTTGGGTTTATGTTGGTCAAACTCGAAGGTGTGTGAATGTAAGACTACGGGAGCACAAGAGATATTTGGATATTGGTAGGGGTTCTAACTTATCTTACATCGCAAGGAATGTGAAGGCTGCTAGCCATTCCTTTTGGCAACACTCACTTTGGCAATACATTTGGAGCAGATTAACCGGAAAATTATCGAGGCTAGACACATCTTATGACTCGGTGACAAATCTGTGAGTGTGCTGTCCATCGTGTTAATATGCGACGAGTTGGACTATCTAGATGAGAGGAAAGTTAAGGGCGATCTTTTACTCATGTTGTGGTATAGCTTATCTGTAACTGTGTGGTTTGTGGTGTTGTTTGGCTTTTCTATGTACTCCCTGTTTACTTCAATAAACTTCAGTTGCGAGTCAGCGCCTGCTTTGTCTCCTTTCTTGTCATTGTCTCGTGCTGGTAGGTTCACGTACTTGCAGAGTAGATTCACTGAATTGTATACTTGCAGAGGCTTGTGAAGAAAAACCAGAGGAATTTTCTTTCCTTTGTCTGGAATGGAAGTTAAAATTTTTTTTTCGCATAGCTAGATGTTTGCAGCATGAAATTCCATTCTGGAAGGGTAAACCCACTAAAATTACATTTTGTGTGCAAGGGTACTGATGCTTGCATGAAACTGAAAACATTCGTCCAGGCTATCTGGCTAGCTTCCTTCTTCCTTGTGCGCAGATTTTTTTAAACAATACTTTGTCAGATTTATTTTGACCAGAATTTCTAACATGTTAATTACACCACATTTTGTGATCATATACAACAAAATTAAAAACATGATGGTCACTGGTGTATGGTATAGTCTGGGGTAGAATGATGCGAAGTACCTAGTATATAGTAAAATTTAATATTACTAGTCTAACACAAACAAAATTGCTCTTTTTTTTAGTGGAAAATTTTGCCACCAGAGTCGGAGCGGCATGGCATGATGAAGACTTGGACAGTATGCATTCCAAAGTACCTGTATTCATCTCGGCACGAGAACTTGCGCACAGTGCTTCAAACAGTTGGTGAGTGCCTTGGTGCTGTGCTTCTGCTTAAATGGATAGGTAGATATTTTGTTTTAAATGTGCCTGAACAGCCAATTGGCCGAAGCGAGTGCACACTAAGTCAATACAAATACCATGACGTGAACAGACATAATACAGAAATATGGTCACAAATACGATGATAATAATAGTAAAGAAAAACAAGCATTATGAAATAAACAATGAAAACAGCAAATTAGGCAAATGTTTCTGTGTCATAAAAAGTTGAATTGTATTATTTGCAAATAAGTCATTGGTGAAATGGCATGCATGTCAGGATAAAATCTATCATAGTATTTGGTGGTTTTTCCCTGAGGCACACGAAATCGCAGTGACATCAATAACTGCTCAGTCAATAGAGCCAAGCACAACTTTATGTAGAAAATGCATGTCACGCGTGAGTCACCTGTCATAAAGAGTAGACATACCAAGGTCTACTAGAAGAAAGTCGGTAGTCTTAGAAACGACAGCGCTCAATATATCTATCACAAAGGATGCATACAATCTTCCGCTGAACATTTTCGATTTCATTGCCAGAGGTAACAGAGGCACTATTCCAAGCTACTGGGCCGCCGCGGTGGCTCAGCGGTTATGGTGCTCGGCTGCTGACCCGAAAGACGCGGGTTCGATCCCGGCCGCGGCGGCTGGAATTTCTTTGGAGGAGAAATTCTAGAGGCCCGTGTACTGTGCGATGTCAGTGCACGTTAAAGAACCCCAGGTGGTCGAAATTTCCGGAGCCCTCCACTACGGCGTCTCTCATATATCCTCAGTCGCTTTGGGACGTTAAACCCCATAAACCAACCATAAACCAAACCATTCCAAGCTACTGATGCAAACTCAGGACCTGGCATCACGAGAGCACAGCAGCCAAATTATGTTTTTAATCTGAATAAGAGTGTGTATCTGAAAGTTTGAGCAAAAATTGAGTAGCATTTAGATATTCTTGCACGAAATACCACTGTTAAAATTGGTTATAAATGATTTGTCTCACATGTACGCTTATGTGCTGAATATAGTAAGCATGGCTTGCGACCTGAGTGCCTCCAATATACGAAAACCCAGTGTAGCACATTCAGGCTTCATGGAGTGGAGAATGAAGGCAGTAATAAATTTAAGCACAGAAAACACAGGACCAGGAAGCTGACCGAACACACTGACACTCGGTGCATGAAGGGCATATGGAGTTGCCTGTCATGTCGTGCAAGATGGAGGTCGCACAGTAAGATGTTAAACATGAGTCGATGCAGATACCTGCTGTCATTACGTAGTACTCACTGCAGAACTCAGCAAGCAAAAAGCAAAGGTAACAGCTGAGCATGGCCAGACTCTTGTGCTTTCCTCCGCAAGCAATCTGGAAGCGCAACTCTTCGAAGTCTTTTATGCTTTCGCTCGACATATACATCATCACTGCATGCGTCGAGGAAAAGTACATACCCTTGATCTCAAGTGACAAGAGTACTCACAGGGCCCAGTAACAGCTCACTTAGGTGTTCTGATGCATCTACAGGGCACCTCATGAGAGATTCTTAGGCTTCAGAGCACTCAATCTACAGGGCGCTTCATGAGAAATTCTTAGGCTTCAGAACACTCAGCCCTTGCAGAAATTCTTTCAAAGTTTGTTGCCACATGGAACTCTTCGTAATAATGACCCTAAAAGCGAGCCTTCCTTTAGTGTAACAAAAAAAAGGCCTAGGACATGGGTCTTTTTTGCTCCTTCCATTAGAACCAAAATGTTTGCGAGCGAGATCTTTCACAGATTTGGAATGATTTCGCGAAATGTCAAAGAGAAGACAAGCTGTGCGAAGCAATACCAGCAACAGCCCTGCCGCGGTGGCTCAGTGGTTACGGCGCTCGGCTGTTGACCCGAAAGACGCGGGTTCGATCCTGGCCGCGGCGGCCAAATTTCGATGGAGGAGAAATTCTAGAGGCCCGTGTGCTGTGTGATGTGAGTGCACGTTAAAAAACCCCAGGTGGTCGAAATTTCCGGAGCCCTTCAACACGGCATCCCTCATAGCCCGAGTTGCTTTGGGACGTTAAACCCTAATAACCAAACCAAACCAAGCAATACCAGTTACAAACACATCACAGCTGTTGAAGAAGCTGAAAGATTCATGCCTTCATCCTTTTTCTACATCAGACACATGACGACACTTTGTCTTCCTGGGCCATCATTTTAAAAAGGTTAACATAGCAGCAGCCTTCGGTTAAATTTCTGCAAAGAGCCCTTTGTGGAAACTTAAAGCATCTGTTCCTTGTGAGGCACACTGCAGAGATATTTGAATACCTTAGTGAGCTGCAACCAGCACCTGTGACTGCATTTTCACTGACATCAGAGATTAGTACATTTTCTTGCAGATACTGAGATAATGGAAACTATGACTGAAAGCATAAGGTTTCGGGGAAGTATGCTTCCTGATTGCTTGTGGGCAAGGGCTGGGTAACCACCAATCCAATGGGTACAAGCTTTCTCCTCACCTGGTGCTCGTCTTCTTTAGGGTGAAATGCCTGCCAAATGGTTCATTGCCCCACCTTGAGATGAAGAAAATACCTTGTGCCATGGTGCTCTTTGTCCTCAGATTCCCTCGCGCCATCAAAAATCACAATCATCATCATGCTTGTGGGCAAGTGTCTGGCCTTTTTCAGGTGTTACCAATGTTCCTTGCTCGCTAAGTTGTGCATTGAGTACTATGTAATGAAAAGCATCTGCATTGAATTGTATTTGGCACCCATCCTTAGCTACTTTCTATTTGCACAAAATTGTTGACAACCGTAAAGACTTTCATGCACACAGTGGTGTCCGAGTAAGCGCATTTTGTCTGCTTCTTCCTGGCCCTGTGGTTTTGGCTATTTACTGTTATGAGAAATGAATTTTAGGCAATGAATCACGTTGGTTTGGTTCTCAGTAAATGGCTTTTGCAAGCTTCTACGAAAGCCGATTGTTCAATAGCAAATGGTTCAAATGTATTTGTGAAATTTATAATAGGTGTTGTGTGGCTACTAAATGAGGATTTTTTTATCTTTTCAGATGAATCCGACAGCAATGTTTAGAGGTACAATGTGTGCAATTTGTCATGAAAATAAAACGTATGTACTTGTACTCAACCAAACACTTGCCACTCTTTCATTCTAAGTTGCATTCTTTGTACGTGTGCAATACATAATATGCATGAAAGTCTTGTACATAATACTTATTTCCTCGGCCTCTGGACTGCTATATCTGCAGTGAACATTCTGGGCAGAAGCTATACAGAGATGCATGTGCATGTACTACTGAAAGTAATATCGAGAGCAAAAATAACAGACCCCTGCCAGCGCATGCTGATCTGTGCCAAACTGCATGCAAACGCCGCTTGACGAAGCACTCCAGATGCCGAGACGAGCGCAGTGGCATGCAATGCATTGCGCTCCTCGAGATGGGCGCACGCCACTGCGCTGGTCTCGGCACTAGGAGCGCTTCGTCAGGCGGTGCTCGCATGCAGTTTGGCGCGGATTGGCACGCGCTGGCAGGGGTCTGTTATTTTTGCTCTCGATAGTACATAATTACAATGCAGATTATTTCCGTTCTAGATCAGATGACTTCCAAATGAACGGAGGAAGTATGCATACACATTACGGGACCTTTAATAAGAACACAACAGAAGCATTCGTTGCAAAGAAACGATTTCATTCTCGTGAATAGCATAGCGTAACCTTCCGTTACCAAGAATGTGACAACCGTCGGACGGAGTCGCTGTATTCATGTTGCGGAAAACCCTCCGGCAACGCATTACCAGCGGGTTTCTCTGTACTGTGGAGCATTTTTTTTACAGTTTAGGTCTGGGACTGGCTGAATCCCTTACACTACTGTCCCGTGCTGTGGATTCCGTGACCGCAGACAAGGTTGCTCCAGCAGTACAGCAATTTCCCCACCTTTTCGAAGGCACTGGTTGCGCGAAGCGAGAATATCGGATGGTGCTTCGTGACGATGCAGTTCCGGTGATCCAAGCAGCGCTTCGCGTCCCTTGGCGTTACGGGAACCCCTGCGGAAAGAACTCTTGCGCATGGAAAAGGCGAACATCATCTGCAAAGTGGACGAGCCCACTGATTGGGTAAGTCCTCTTGTTATTGTGAGGAAAAAAGATGGTAGCCTCAGGGTGTGCATGGATCCAAGAAATGTAAACGCATGTTTGAAACGGGAGCACTACCAGATGCCACAACGCGAAGGTATTGAGGCGGAGCTATCCGGCGCAAAATTTTTCAGTCGCCTCGACGCTAACGCGGGGTTCCACCAAATTCCACTCGACGAGGCCACTTCAAAGATATGCACGTTCGCCACGCCGTTTGGTCGCTACCGCTTCCTTAGACTCTCATTTGGAATCGCATCCGCACCCGAAGTCTTCCAGAAAATGCTTAGCGAGATTTTTGACCCTTTACCAGGAGTAAGGGTGTACATAGATGACATTTTGGTGTGGGTATCTTCTAAGCAGGAGCATGACGATCGCCTGAAAGCCGCTCTATCTGCAGCACAACAAGCAGGGCTAACATTTAACTTGGCCAAGTGCAACTTCGGAGTACAGGAAATAGCTTTCTTGGGCGATGTGCTTAGTCAAGCGGGAATTCGTCCAAACCCAGCATTGGTAGACGGTGTAAGCAAAATGCCCGTGCCAAACGATAAACTTGCCATTCAGCGCATGCTCGGCGTAATCAACTATTTCGGCAAATATCTGCCAACACTAGCTGAGAAAACGAAGCTTCTTAGAAGCCTCATACGAAAGGACACCGTGTTTAATTGGACAGAAAAGCACGCACAAGAATGGGAAAGAATCTGCGACGCACTGCGCACTGCGCCGCTGCTGGCGATATTCGACCCCGCGAAAGAAACTAAGATAACGTCAGATGCTTCTAAAGATGGCCTAGGCGCTGCTCTGCTTCAGCGACACACCAGTGGCTGGCGTCCTGCCGCCTACGCGTCGCGAGCGATGACCGAAGTTGAAAAACGCTATTCCCAGATCGAGAAAGAGGGCATGGGAATTGCATACGCCTGTCACAAGTTCCACCAGTTTGTGTACGGCAGGAAAATCGTAATAGATACCGACCACAAACCATTGATCGCCATTGCGTGCAAAGACATTGGCAGCATGCCCCCCGGGCTTCAACGGTTTTTTCTTCGTCTGTTGATATACGAGTATGCTCTACACTTTGTGCCAGGAAAAGACTTGACACTTGCTGACATGCTGTCAAGGGCCACGCCAGCAGAATGTGGAGACACTAGCGATTTCGGCGACATTCAAGTTCACGCAGTTGCTGTTCTGTCGTCCTAGGTAAGCGAAAGAACGAAACGGCTTTTGGCACAGGAGACCTACAACGACCCGGAGCTGCGTGCAGCAGCAGAAAACCTGTCTTCAAACAAAGCCGTCGAAGGAACACTCAAACCATTTGCGTCGGAGCTTTCAGTGATTGACGGAATTCTGCTGAAGGGCAGCAAAGTAGTTATTCCAAAGAAGATGCGTCCAGAAACGCTCAGGCGCATTCACGAGGGCCATCTGGGTCTAAATAAGAGCAAAGCGAAGGCAAGGCGTTTAGTCTTCTGGCCGGGTTTGAACTCCGACATTGCAGACATTATACGCAAATGTGCGGTTTGTAAAACCTATGCATACAAACAGCCGAACGAGCCTCTCATGCTACGACCCCCTCCGGATCACCCCTGGTACAGAGTCGGCGTAGATCTCTTCTACTATGCTGGATCCATGCATCTTGCAGTTTTTGACGCATATTCAAATTTTCCAGAGGTCGAAAAACTCGGAGACACGTCTGCGACTGCGGTCATCGACAAGTTGGCAGCCATCTTTGCAAGATACGGAATCCCGGTGGAAGTCTGCACCGACAACGGCCCCCAGTTTTCAAGCCACCAATTCACCGCCTTCGCGAGACGGTACGATTTCAAACACATTACTTCGAGCCCCGAGTTTCCACGTTCCAACGGGCTTGCGGAAAAGGGTGTTCAGATCATCAAGCGGCTTCTTAAGAAGACCGGGAACGCACATGAAGATTTTTGGTTAGGTTTACTCGCATACCACTCTGCCCAATTGCAGGATGGTCGGTCACCGGCGGAACTTCTGCAGGGCAGGCGCCTACGCACCAGACTACCAGACTTCAGCCAGGAGCCCAAACCACCCGTAAAGAAGCGCCAGCAGCAGTCGTCGGGCAGGCCGCTGCACCAACTGCAACCAGGACAGATTGTTCGCGTGAGAGGCCAGGCCTGGACACAAAAAGCGAAAGTAATAGAAAAAGTAGCACCTAGATCCTACAACATTGCAACAGAAGAGGGCAGAACGCTGCGACGTAACCGTCAGCATCTGCTGGCCACCTCGGAGGCATTCAGGCACTCCAGCTACAGCGACGACAGTGACAGTGACGTGGGAGACGCTGATGCCGAAGAGCCTCCGCATCGGTCTTCACCTCGTGCGACTACGCCGGCACCTAGAAGATCGTCAAGGACTACGGCTGAACCACGACGTTTAGCATACGGTTCCAACTTTGAACAAATCTCTTAGTGTCTCTTATCTCTGTAGCGTTTGTTGTTTCAATATTTCATTGCTTGTCGCATTATTCTTTCTTTGCTGCTCTGTTCAAAAAAAAAAAAAAAAGATGGGAAGATGTATAGTGCTGGGTCATGCCGGCATATGGCACGTGATGCGCACCGTGTTGCGCGTCAACCGCGAACGGCCTATATATAAGCGTTCACAATAAACCCAGCGGTAGCATTGCCGCTCCCGGATTCGTAGTCGATTGTCAGTCCCTTATCAGCCTGTCTGGGGCTGATACAGCCACGAGGCCATTATGGAAGGCTTAAACAACGCCAACTGCGGAAGAAGAACCCACGACTACGTAAGATCCTTCCTGTCAGAACGCACAGCGACAGTTGGTTTGGGAGACCTGCGAAGCGACACCTTTACCACCCCACGTAAGGGCACGCCGCAAGGATCCGTAATCTCACCAGTGCTTTTCAACATTGCAATGATCGGACTGGCCAGAAGACTGAGAAGATCGATGGCATCCAGCACGCGATGTACGCCGACGACATTACGGTCTGGGTGAATCGAGGCTCGCTAGGACAAAAGGAAGAGAGACTGCAAGAAGCAGCAACGTGTGTAGAAGAGTACGTGAGGGAAAGGGGCCTAGCCTGCTCCACGGAAAAGTCGGAACTTCTTAGGGTAGGGTCCAACCCTACCAAGGAGGAACTGACAGTAAAGTTAGAAGGCCAAAATATACCAGAAAGGGATATGATACGCATCCTGGGCATGTGGATCCAAGGAAGCAGGAGATGTACCTACACAATTAGCCTACTCAAGAAGTCAACAGAACAAATAAGCCGCATGATAAAGAGGGTATCACAGAACAGAAGCGGGATGAAAGAAAGCGACACGATCAAGCTCGTCATAAGCCTGATAGTCAGCAGAGTCACGTACTCGTTGCCATACCACCGCATGACCAAGAAAAACAAAGAACAGACGGAGGCGCTGCTAAGAATGGCGTACAAGACGGCACTCCACCTGCCAAGAAACACATCAAATGAAAAGCTGCTACAAATGGGCCTAAACAACACATTCGAAGAACTAACGGAAGCCCAGCTAAGTGCGCAAATAGCCAGGCTAGAGCAGACAGCCACCGGCCGCAAGCTCATAAAGAGATTAGGGCACAACGCAGAAGGGATCGTAGATAGAACAGCTAGCATTCCAGACGAGGTCCGCCAGACACTGGACATCAGCCCTCTGCCGAGAAACATGGATCCCAACCTCCATGCCGCTAGAAGGCAGGCCAGGGCAGACTATGAGAAGCGGAACCTAGCCACAATGGAAAACACAGTATACACAGACGCGGCCCTCTATCCATGGGACCACAGGACCAGAAAGTTCCGAGTCGCGGCAGCAGTGGTAGATTACATGGGGGAACCAATTAGCAGCGCGACATTAAGAAACTGTACGGTAACGGAGGGGGAGGAAGCTGCCGTAGCTCTAGCGGCGGCCGAAGGTTACCGTAGGAACCAGTCTTTGATAATCCTAACAGACTCCAAAGCAGCATGCAGGAACTACATACTGGGCAAAATAAGCAAGGAAGCGCTGAGCATCCTCCTCGACACAGGATTTTCTGGATACCGGCACACACCGGGATAGAGGGTAACTCGAGGGTAGACAGCCTAGATCGCGAGATCACGAGCCGAGCAGGGCAGTCAGAAACCCTGGAGGCCCCCATGACGGTGGAACCAACGTATGCAGGAATATTAAACTATCACAGAGGGCGGAGATTCAAATACCCACCACCCCACACATCATTAACTCAGCACGAGGCGGTCTGCTGGCGGAGACTGCAAGCAGGGACTTTCCACAATTTATACATACTACATAAGATGTTCCCTACACAATACAGGGACACATGTCCGTGGTGCGGAGCAACCCCCACGCTATATCACATCACATGGGAATGCGAATGTAACATAGCTTTTCACAAGCTAAATGACCCGAATGCCGAACAATGGGAGGGCCTGCTGACCAGCAGCGAGCTCACGGCCCAAAGGGCACTGGTGCAGCACGCCTGCGAAGCAGCAAGACTCAGCGGTGCCCTGGAATAGGGGCGCCGACCTTGTGAAGAGGCCGAAGATATGAAGACATCGGCTCACCGCTAAAAACTGATTTTTGGAGCAATAAATGTTTTTCACTCACTCCGAACAGTTACCCTCATCTTTGTACATCTGACTATCTACCTATGATTCCGATAACCATTGATTCCATTGGTGTATCATGTTTAACTGAAAGGCAGAAAATTTCAGCTTCGTCAGGTGTCGACGGCATAACAACAAAGTTCCTGAAAAGCACAGCTACATGTTCATCTTTGATTCTTAGCGAGGTCTTTATGCAGTCATTGCAGAGTTGCTCCATGCCAAATGACTGGAAGGTAGGGAAGGGGGTTCCTTCACATAAATCACGTACCAGTGTTTCAGCATTTGATTATAGGCCCATTTCATAAACCAGCCTACCCTGCAAACTTCTTGAGCACGTTATTTACTCTCACCTTGTTACATTCCTTGAATCTAACAACTTTTTCAATTCTTGTCAACACGGTTTTCCAAGATTTTTTTTTGTACGAAACGCAACTCCTCTCTTTCACTAACTATTTATTTCGAGCTCTAGATGCTAACCTTGTTGTGGACTGTATTTTTTTAGATTTTGCCGAGGAATTTGACACTGTTTCACATGAATTGCTACTAAGTAAACTCAAGGCTCTAAATATTGATGATCAGGTACTAGGCTGGATCAAATGTTTTCTTTCTAACCGAAGCCAATATTTCTCAGTTAATGGTTATGGATCGCCTTATTTGCGTAATTTCAGGAGCACCTCAAGATTCTGTGTTAGGTCCACTCTTGTTTCTAATCTCTATCTAATCTATATTAATGATCTTCCTAACAATGTTTCTTCCCACATCAAACTTTTTGCAGATGATTGTACGCTGTATCGTATAATTACTAATCCCTGTGATGAGGCGTGTTTGCAGACGGACCTGGATACAATTTCTTCATGGTGCAGTGATTGGCTTATGAAACTTAGCACTACTAAGTGCAAACATATGCGTATTTCTAGCCAAACATGATAACGCCACTCCCTCTCTTCTCAATAACTCCGTTATCACATGTTTTATCGAACAAATATCTCGGTGTTCCCATAACTCACAATCTCTAGTGGATAATGCACGTGAACTATGTATCTATCTAGGCTAACCGCACACTCAGTTTCTTACGCCGTCATTTCACAGCTGCAGACAGTTCCATTAAACTTAATTCATATACGACGTTAATAAGACCGAAACTAAATACGCATGTTCTATTTGGGATCCCAATCTAATAACTCTAATTAACACTTTAGAGTCCGTTCAGAGCCGCGCCGCCCGCTTTATTGTTTCAAATCACTCACGAACAGCAAGCGTATCCACAATAAAGTTAATCCTTGGTCTTCCAGCTCTTTCTTTGCGCCGTAAATATTTTCGCCTATGTCTTTTCCAACGGATTTATTATACTAACTGTATTCTCAAAAATCATTTACTGCTTCACCCCTTAAGTTTTAAGGTGCACTGCAGAACCACCCTTTGCTTGAATTCATATATTCCTCGAACTGCTAATAAATGACTGGAACCACCTCCCTGCCTTCGTCGCTGCCATCACCGATGTCGAACATTTCTAGAAACTTGCTTCTGATTTTGTATGCCACTCCTCCCTGTAATGCCTCCGGGCCTTGAGAATATTGAAAAAAAAAATAATTAAAAGTTTTGAAAGTAGTTTTCTGATTTCACAGGGCGTTTATGACGCTGTCCTTTCGTGAAGGACAACCAAGTTAATCCTAGCAAACATTGCGAAAACGTTAAACCTCATCTCACAGGTGACGTAATTCTTAAAAGCACAAGTTGCGTGCTGGTACCGGTGACTCCTGGCCGGAGGTACGGGGTGGCAGTGCGGCTTATAGAAAGACATGTAAGTAAAACTTTCAGTATTATTTTTCTCTTGTCTAGAGCATCCATGAAAGCGGCTGTTTAAAAGTTGGCGAGGGTTTTTAAGAGTATAAGAAAACATGCTACTTCATTTCGATGCTATCTGTTCAGAATGTCACAATAACCGTGTGTTGCCACGCCGAACCTACCCGACAAGCCGCTCTATCCGCTGCGTGCTTCCCAGAATTGCGCAAGCTTATCGTGCAGCCTGACAATTTTGCCGAGCACGCTACTTTTCCTCGCAGATATTACCGTTCGAACGCTAGCAAGCTTCACATCAGAGTTGTACAAATTGAATCACGTGTAATTAATTATATTTTTGTGCAATTTTGTAATCAGTTAATTTTTCAGACGGTAAAATTTCGGGTAATTTATTGGTTTTCTGTAACCGATTCCGGCTAATCATGTACTTCTTTGCAAAATTGGCTACAGGGGCGAAACGTCCGTGACGATGTGATTGCTACAAATAGTTCGGCCGTGCTCGAAGGTGCATGGTGCATGGCTGCCTTACGTGTTGAACTTGCCGCGATATTATTTTCTGCTGCAGCTTGCACCATCTATAGATGCTTCTTTCAGTATGTCGTGTATATCTATTCATCGTAAACAAACACTGCTTTTTCCTTGAACATTTAAGAGACAGCGCAAAGATGGCGGGAGCGATGAGACATATTCAAAGGAACACATTTTACATGTATAGCCACCGCCCATGCACAACATCCGAAGGTCAAGCGAAAAACCTATATTTCTCCATGCAGTCGTTGTTACTAGCAGCACACACCGCAATTCGACACAGCAAAAAAACAATAAAATGAATATTTTATTTATAATAAATAATAAATATTTATAAACCAGATGAAATAGATATAAAACCGGCTTATAACCTAGAATAAACAACAAATAACCCGTGTTTAACCACGCCCAAAGTATTTCTCCGAGCCAGGCTGTGTCAAAACAGAAAAAGGCGATAACAAGGGTGTCTTCGGACACCTATCACATGGTGTGGGCCTGCCCCTCCAACCCGGCCATTTCCCCCATCCCCAACCCAACCCGGGAGGACTGGGAGGTGACCCTGCTCGGCTGCCACGACTTACAGGCCCAACAAGCCTTAGTCGGATGCGCCCGGGCGGCGGCTACCGTCACTGGGGTGCCAAACTAGGGACCTCCACCTAGTGTTTGTAAGGGTCGGTCCTTTACGGGCTGATCCAAACACCTCCTGTCCGTTCTGAATAAATGTTTTCACCACCCGTACGTAACGCGGTTACAATACATCACCTTCGAAATGGTGTTTGGTACTTTCACAATCTGTTCTAGGATGAACTTGGTTTTCCTTCACGAAGGGACGCATGTGCTTGTTTATACGGCACGATTGTGACCGCATGGGATGTGTGATTTATTCAAGCGAGGTCATGTAGTTGTGATGTCACGGACTGGTAAGGTAGGCTTAATTCTTCGGCCACGCCGCCGGCCAACGCAGACACCAGATTTTCTGAGACCCGTGGCATTAACGCTGGCGCGTTAAAAATGATTTCGAAACTTTTACTTCGACATATTTCTAAGGGTCCTAAACCCTACCTTTTTATCTCCAGTCGCCTCTGACGTCAGTGAGTGCCCCTATGTTTGTAAACGCGGTTTTGTTTTACACTAACTGCACTGGTTAAGTCGCGTTGTCACTCTCTTCTTTAGCTTTGCGGTTCAGCTTGCTGTGCTCGGCGCTCGGCTTCAGAATCCGTCGAAGGACCCTCTTCATGCATGACTTACCACTTGCTGCATTGCACGTTCCTCCGGCGACTTCACCCTTCACCTCTTCTTCCAGGCATCTCCATGTGCACGCAACCACGTTTCTCGCCCTTAATCTTCACACCCTCTCTCATTTCGGCGGCTGCTGGCGCGAGGCCCTGTTCCCACTGGAAGCAGCTCGCGCGAAGCTCCTCCTGACACAGTTTCACCCGTCAAGAATGACCCGTCAGGGAATTTAGTGCGAAAGCACTCAAGCGCTATCGAATATCGATCAAGAATCTTGTATGTCCGATCTTTTGCCGACACTTAGCAACAGCGATGCCATCCTAAGTTAAAAAAAGAACGGATAACACATGGATACCTCCAAATCTGGCGCGGCCGTAAACCTGGTTTTTACTATGCCGAACACGATGTCGACCTCCACATTTTTGAAAATTTGGCCTGGTCCACCCCCAAATTTGCCCTTCGCCGACTTGGACCAAACTCGGTACCCAACCGCAATAGACGGTGCCCAAAAAAATGCTGACTTCTAATTCCTGTCCGGAACATTTTTAAAATTTGGTCCGGGCAAATCCAAAATCTTGCCTTGGCTGGTTTGCATCAAAAGCGATGTCGAGCCGTAATTGACCATGCGCAACACGAGTGAGACCTCAAACTTGGCCCGGATCATTTCAAAAACCTCTCCTGTCCATCCCCGAAGTGGCACTTTGACCAAATTGTACAAAAACGGTGCTTTCGCACTATAATCGGTTCGATCAAATAAAAACATGGACAGCCGTGTAAGTGCCCGAGTGGTTAGTATACTCGGCTGCTGACCCCAAGGACGCGGGATCGAACCCAGCCGCGGCGGTCGCATTTCGACGGAGTGAAATGCTAAAGGCCGCTGTACTGTGCGATGCACTTCACAGTAAAAAACCTCAGGTCGTCGAAATTATCTTTAGTCGTCCACTATGGCGTCCCTCGTAGCCTTATTCGCTTTGGGACGTTAAACCCCATAAAGCTTAAACCAACCATAAAACCCTGGCAGTTTTTTTTTCGCTAGTGACCCATCTTGTGCTAGCACAATCACAAACCTTTCTTTGTGGAAATGTATGCCTGATTTAGTTCGTGTAAACGCGGACGCATCGCTCCACAAGTTGTTCATTCGTAGTCTCCGAATCACGGCGACAGGTTGGTGCCTCGACCCCACAATCGAATCCGTCAGTGACACCAAGCAAGCCCCGGACATACTTCGGCAGCCACCGAACAGCCTCCGCTCATTGCCCAAATTTACAGTGCTACTCGACCTTTGTAGCGATTGAGCTGTAGCCCTCTCGGCTGACTGGCTGTTTCGCCAGAAGTTCTTTGTTCGGGGCTTGCTATGCCAAGGCCGCGTCACAAGTGAAGCCAAACAACCAAATGGAGTTCGCCCGCCCTAATGCCTAAGAACTAGGGAAATTTACCTGAACTGCTTAGCTAGTTGTCTTTTTATCCAACCAATTCCGCTGTCTGGTTCCCGGTATTGTAATCTTTCTTTCTCCACGGCGTCCGAAGAAAGGCGATCCGATTCTACCTAACCAACAGTCGTCTCCCCGACGGCCTCTTCCCGCTCCTTCTACGGCCAAATCCGGGCTCTAACCTATTCATCTGTAATCACTCGTTTTTGTTGTCCACTGCCACATAAATCGCATTTTGATCACGCAAAGGCGCTGCCAGCAGAGCCAGTGCTTCTTCGTGGCCACCCCATCGGCGCCCCAATGCCTTGAATGAGCATCACTCTTCACGGCGCGCTGGCATCTGCATCCGTCTACTCATCGTCGCAGGCCTCAAGTCGCTCTCATGAACGATCTTTATCCGAAATGTTCCCACTGCTTATCATTCTGTAACAACTAGTAACCAATCCGTGTAGGTCAAATTGCGCGGTCAAAAATTTTATTAAACGAAAACACCTCCCGAATAGAACATCACTGGCAGGCGCAACAGGCAGAAGAATTTGAATGGCACAGACATGCCCTTCGCAAGAACTGAGCGGCATATCAACAGCCCTAAGCTTGTGAAAGCTTTTGACGGACAAGTGTACGAGGTTTTGAACGCCCATCCCAGTGTAGGGTGGTGAGATCGCTCGAACTGCCCACTTTCAAAGTCTTACCTGTGCGTATCCTGCCGCGCTATTTTCGGTTTCCCGGCAATAAAAAGTAACACACACTCTGAAAAAGGTGATATAAATCTGTAGTTAAGGGCCCTTTTGAATACTGAAGAAACCACTCACAAACCTCACGGTTGAAAAGTAAAGTAGGTGTGAGTGGCACGCCGCTGCAGCAGCTTACCATCACGGCGCGGTGAGTGATCAGCGCTAGCTGGTGACGCCACGGATGACGTCATGCACGACTTCCACTCGTAGTGAACTGCCCCTTATCAAACACAAATAACTCACGTAGTCTATTAGTAAACAAGAGGGGTCGTGGCATAGGGGAATGTGCTTTGCATCAAGTGCTGGGCTGATTCCTCCGGCTCCAGTTCGGTTACCGAAGTTGGCTTTCGCTTGAAAGTCTCTGGAGATTTCGCCGAAAAGTCTGCGGACAGACCAAAGTTAGAGTGACCTTTTTCTCGAGTCAGCAACTTTATACATATTTGCAAACTGTTGACATTCTCTCATGCAGCGATGCCATCCGCCCGAACTGCATTATTTGAGCAACATTTCTTGCTGGGCTAGCTGGGTATGCATGTTCCATTCAAGAAATACGGCGCTACAAGAAGCGAAACACAAGAGACGAGACAGTACGACAATACAGGACGACGATACAGCTTCAAACAGTTGGAAGTTTGTGCCTGTATCATCTTCCTGTCTCGCCTTGTGTGTTTTGTGTTTTGTAGCGCCTTATTTCTGTCAGTACATTATTTGGCACGTGGCCTAGCGTCGTTATGCTATCTTCTGCGCCCTACTGTTTTGACAGTCGGTAGCAGTAAAGCTACCCTCACTATGTCTACAGCTTTACATTTGGGGCAGGTGCTGTATGAAAACTGCACACGCCGATCTCTACTACACCCTTGACGCTGACAGCAAACGCCCGACACAAGCGCGTTAGCAAGGGGATCGAGAGCATGAGAGGCCTACAACGTGAGCATGGCCGACTGACAACGACGATGAGTGCCATGAAGTCCACCACGGGCAGAAAGACAAGTCAGCATTCCGGCTCTGTCCCGCTGTTTGTCCTCCTCACGCCTTCGTCACCACCGTCCTTCCTCGTAGACAAGTTCGAGAACGTAGGCCCCTGGTTGGTAAGTTTTGGGTGTATGGCTGCTTGCCACATAGCGCTAAAAAGACACGGACACAAGGGAGACACACAGGACGGGCGCGTGTAGCGCCCGTCTTGTGTGTCTCTCTTGTGTCCGTGTCTTTTCAGCGCTATGTGGCAAGTGAACCATCACCAACTCGCCCAAGCTTCCACTCTGTATGGCCGCTTTAAACAAGAGATATGGCGGGCAGAACTTAAGGAAGACCTATCTGGCGCTGCAGGACTCGTCCAAGGCATGTTTGAAAGAGCTCAGGTATCTTTTAGCTAACTGCGAAACGTCTATCTTTGAAATTCTTGCGGCACTCAGTACAAGACAGAGGAAGGGATACTGAAATCTCCTTTCACGTTAGAGTGTCAGCATCAGGTATGGCATTAAACACTGTTGTTATGCCGCACGGCAAATGTCACTACTTCGCGCACTTATGCGTGCTTTCCCGGACACCCTTAGAGAGTGCGGAGGTAGCGGTCTCGGTCTCAAAGGAGATGCCCTCGACTCAGCGTGGCCGAAACCAGCTACCAAGTGACAAGGGGGGTGGTCTTTTGGTGCCCAGCTTTCGCCGCTCGCAAGCCAGAGAATGGGTCGGAGCCAAAGGTTCACAAACAAAACAAAGTTTATACAGCAAAGAGACGATACAGACGATTTCAGTCAGTCGTACAAGCACATATAAAGTGATTTACAATACAATGCAACTCGTGCAAAGTAACACTCGGGAGAGATTACAATAGAATAAAAAATATTGCACCTGAAGTGCACTAACACAAGAGAGAGGCAAACAAACAAAACACAATTTGTTCACCAGGCACTGCGACAGTCTGACGACCAGTGCTTTACGACGGGCCGTCCCGAAGGTGGGCGCGCTGCCTCGCTGGTCCGTGCCTGGGCGAGTGGTGTGGTCCCGGGAGTCGAACGGGCGCGCTTCGATGAAGCTTGAACGGCGGCTCAAGCTGACAGACAGCGGTCAATGCCCTTCATATATAGCCAGGCTCCGCGTCTGTTCGTTCTTCGCGCGCACATACACACAGTATCAGCTGCGCAATTTCTTTCTCCCTCTCGCGCCGGGTGCGCGTCCCCATTGGTCAGGCGCAGCGACTGGCTTCCAGAAACTTTCAGATCCATCTCGCGTTGCGCCCCCGCCTGCGCACGAATGAAGGAGAGAGGGCCCCACTTAGCACGCTCAAGTTACGCCCTCTCCTTATGCATTGAGTTGAACTACTCCAACATTCTGGCAGTGCTGACGGACAGGGCCTCACTTAGCACGCTCAAGGCTACGCTCTCTCCATCAGCATTGAGCTGAAATCACTACAAGATTTTGGAACAATCGACGACACTCGCTGACGTAATTCTCTGCGGAAAGGGCAGCGACACACACACAAGCGTAGACGCTCTCGGGGTTCTCTTTCTCCCCTGTTCTAACGGCGCTCGCTGGCGAGATTGCGTCCGCGCTGCGCCGTTTTTGGAGCGAAAAGCTTCGCTAGGCTAGTCAACACTGGGTCTGGCGTATGCGCCGTAATCAGAATTATCCACAGCTGCGCGTGCGCAGAACCGAGTGACGTCACAGAAGAGGCGCAGGTGGTCGGAGCGGCCGCCGCCGCAACCGCCACCTGACCTTTCGGCGCAGCCGCGCGCTACTGCGCATGTGCGCCGCCTCCTCACCGCCGCTACTACCGCGCGCTCGCCTCCTCGCCACCGTTTGACCCTTCATTGCAGCCGCGTGCACCCTTCATTGCACCCTTCATTGCAGCACCGTTACTACGCATGCGGAAGGAGGGCTATATAACGCTTGCCAACACCGTTATCGTGGTGCTCCCCGTGAATTGTGCGCGAACTGCGAGCCATGACGTCTAACCAAGCATAACTGCAGATTTTCGCTTGTACATCAGGCTGAACCAGAGCTAAGCCCTTCCCAGTTTTTCTGGGGGGTATGCGCCGAATTTTGCGACAGCTAATGATAGTTGTGTTGTTGAGTCAGTAAAGATGGTCTGTCTCGACAGGAGAAAACTTTATGCTCTGGCAGCCTTCCACAAATGTATTTACATCTAAGACCAGCTGCGCTCCTATTGTCTGCGCTTCTACTCTCGCCAATACACTCGCTGCTTCCTTTCGACTGCTGCGGCTTTCACACAACTCGTGGAGGTTTTCTGATTCGACGGCACATACAACACTTAAGAGCACAGCCCAGACCACGCAATTTCAGCTCGAGCGCTCTCAGACAGGTCCGCGCAGACGCCATTAGAGTTGGCGTAAGCGTCGTGCTCGCTCAGCGCGTTTGGATTCCATGAATACATTGCTGGCCATGTGGGGCGAGTGCTTACAAATAGCGCATCAAATTACTTTCTGATTGGAAGACAATTTTAGTGCATCTTGTGATCCCCCATCAAAATTTGGCCTTACTTTTATAGCAGCTCTTTTAACGTTCCAACAAATTACTAAGCGCTTTCTCGGCTTTCCTAGATAAGATCCATTCGGCCAGTTTCCAGGTGGCTTCTTCGTATGCAGGAATACGATATCCGCCTTATATATCGCACCCCCCGACAGCCCCAATGCGCCGACGCCTTGTCCCTCTGCCGTCTTCCAGTTGTTATCACCTCCTTTTCCGCAACTGATGCTTCTAGGCTGTCGTACCTCTTCAGCAACGTGCCTTCTGCGAAGGGTCACTTCCCATGGATTGCTACTCTGGTCGATTTTCCTTCCAACAAAAACGCGGTGTACTCACCATGCGCTCTCCGCGACCAAGCTCAATATTTGGCGACCGTAACCACCTCTCGGATGACAGGAAGTGGTTTCTAATTATTCCTCATCATCTGCGCGCTCAAGTGAGCACGTATTTCCATACTCACCAACAGTGCGGTAAAGTGGCCGTGTTCAAGAGGTTGAATCTGTTGGTTGTAGGTGCGTTTGCTTCAGCATCCGGCTTCACTATAACTGGAGTGACCTGTAAAATTTGATATGAAATACGTGTGCGCGTGCCTCGCATGTAAGACACACCCTCATCCTCCTGTTGCCGAATTTCAGCCTGTTACTGACCCGCTCCGACTCTTCGACTGCTTCGGCACTGATTTATAAGGGCCGATTCCGTACACTCCTCCACGCAGCCATGTGGCTATCATCGCAGTTTATGATATGACTAGGAGCGCAGAAACCGCCCAGCCTGTTTTGTAAGGACGCCTGTTTAGGGACTTGAGCGATCACCACTAGCTGTTGGCTGGTTAACCTGGAAGATTCCTGGGGCACCATGCTTGCTACAGCCTTTGGATGTAAGAATTTCATATTAGTATCGAGTGATAAACCACCGACTTGAACAAGACTTCGACGGTAGTTTGTGCAACATGGCCTAGGTGATAAGAAAAAAATTGGGCGGTGTCTGAGCTCGGGTTAAGCCTGTATATCCAAGTGAAAAGCTTTAGTTACGCTTGGTTTGACATCATGGCTGTCGCAGTTCGCGCACAATGCACTGAGAGCACCATGATAACGGTGGAGGCGTTCGGCCGTCCGCACACTGTCTGTACGGAGGCGGAGGAGGAGTCGCCCGTGTAATGAATACGGTGCTTTCTTAGAAGGTTGCTTCTAAGAAAGCACTTTACCGCACTGTGGGGGTTTAAAATGGGAAGATAAATACGTATTCCCCGTTTAAGCGCGGCTTACCCAGTTCAAAACCGCGCGGACCCCACCCCGTAGTCGCGAGCGCTACCGAGCGCGCGCCGACCACGGCGGGCCTTGCTCTACGGGAACAAAGAAACGACACACTGGCTGACACAAACAAGGCGTTTATTGTTATAACAACAATAACGCTGAGGAATCGAGGATGTCCTACTCACCAGCACGGTTACGAGCGAACGTTCGCCCACTTTAGGGCAGGGGGAAAACTCCGAGGCCAGACGGGACGAACTGAGGGGAACATGTTTCCACACGAGGTTGCCCGCGGCTAAGAGCGGAGCGGCTCACGAAACGTCCGCGAGCTCTCCCGGTGCCGAGCAGAAGAGGGCCCGTCACTCCCCGCGAGCGCGCAGCAAAACGCCATCTGTGGCGCTGGTGTCGCTCCGACGCGAGCGCCCTCCCCTGTTAGCTAAAGTAACCAACTGAGAAGGGTGCGTTGCGGAGGAGCTAACTACAGTAGGGGGTGCAATGCGGGGAATTGAACGCAGGGGACGAAGTGTCCCCTCATCCCCCCAACCTTAAATAGACCCACGCGCCTGCAAGTTACATGCTATGGAGGAGTCTCCTGGTCTTCATGCACTTGAGGCAGGTCTTGCAGCGAAGGTCAAGCCGACGGCGCGCACGCAGTCTTCCGCGGTATTCCGAAGGCGGCGTGAAGGTCTCCGCTGGGACGACTCGCATGGCCCGCGGACTACGTGTCCGCAGACCCGCGAAGAGGAGGGCCGGTTGACCACTGCAGGCCAGGTTTCTGCAGTAGTCTCCAGGGTAACAGCAGCCAGAGGTGGCTGCTGTCTGGTCTCGCCACGGCTGCCCCGGATGGATGCGGCGAACAGGATACAGGCCGCTCCGTCGCAGCAGGCGGCAGCGAGACGATGTGCACAGAACAGCAAGCCGTAGTGGCTCCACTGGATCTGCAAAATTTCCGAAACACACTCCGCATGCCTTTAACGTAGGTCACGAGAGGGGAAACGGCGTACACAAGGGCCTCGTGGCTCAATGCTCAACTCTCTAGCAAAACGTGTCGGGCGGCTGTGCAACGCAAAGTTCGAGTGAATAAAGCCCTTTCTTGAGTTGAACGAGAATGCTCGATTCATGCGAGGTTAAAAAAAAGGTGGGCAGCAAAGTGCGCCCCCTCCCAACACCACGATCCGGTGGTCGTGTCACTTTTGACATGGTGCTGGCAGCTATGAAAAAAAGCCTTAGGCCTCACTACCATAGTGACGGTCGACGACCCCCAACAAAAGAAAGACCCGAAACGGATTTCGTGCGCGCAGCCGCGAGGAGACATCAGCTTTGTGGGATGGTCCTACGCCGCTCACTGCACGAAGCAGCTTCCGAGCGGTCGGCGCCCACCGTATCGGACGGTGTAGGAGTGCCCGGTGCCGAGCTGCAATACCAGCTAGCTTGTAGCGGCACCCGTGGCCCCAGGTCACCCGGCTCCCGAAGATGCGACTCCCAGAGTCGAAAAAGAGACAGCGAGAAAATATATACAGAAAACTCGGACCACCCACGCGGCTTCCGTATTCACCACTCCCTTCGGGCTCTGCAACTCCACGGGCGCTAGGCCTCGCGATCCCTCGATGCGGACCAAGTGGTTCTTGAAGAAACTCCAGGAAGGAAAACTTGACGAAAAATACATGCTGAGCATGTCGAAAAGTTCAAACATGCTGCAGCGCAATACACCTCCCACTCAAGAAAGCATGCCGCAGGTCCTAGCGATCAAAATTCACACTAGGCCTACCACTTGTCAAGTCCGGACAAAAAGCGTTCCTCGAACCGAACAGGCAGTCGTCCAATGTTCCAAGAGCAGGCCCCACGTTGGGCTGCCAGATGTGGGGGTTTAAAATAATACGTATTCCCCGTTTAAGCGCGGCTGACCCAGTTCAAAACCGCACGGACCCCACCCCGTAGTCGCGAGCGCTACCGAGCGCACGCCGACCACGGCGGGCCTTGCTCTATGGGAACAAAGGAACGACACACTGGCTGACACAAACAAGGCGTTTATTGCTATAAGAACAATAACGCCAGCTAGCAACAAAATATACTGAGGAATCGAGGATGTCCGACTCACCAGCCCGGTTACGAGCGAACGTTCGCCCACGTTAGGGCAGAGGGAAAAACTCCGAGGCCAGACGGGACGAGCTGAGGGGAACATGTTTCCACACGAGGTTGCCCGCGGCGAAGAGCGGAGCGGCTCGCGAAACGTCCGCGAGCTCTCCCGATGCCGAGCAGAAGAGGGCCCGTCACTCCCCGCGAGCGCGCAGCAAAACGCCATCCGTGGCGCTGGGCTCGCTCCAACGCGAGTGCCCTCCCCTGCTAGCTAAAGTAACCGAAAAGGGTGCGTTGCGGGGGAGCTAACTACAGTAGGGGATGCAATGCGGGGAAGTGAACGCAGGGGACGAAGGCGTCCCCACAAGACATGTACTGTGGTGTCCATTCCTTTTGGGTGTACACCAAAATATGAGAGGCAGGTATTTCCTTTCCTTAAAAGCAATTTTCTTTTAATTTCATTTTCCATAAGGCCGTTAAGATATGAGAGAGACAGGCGTTGTTTCCTTTCCTTAAAACCAATTTTCTTTTCATTTTCCTTCCCTTACTGCGCATTTTGGGTGTCCTCCGAGATATGAGAGCTTCCTGGCGCACTGCTTGTCTTTTGTTTATTTATTTTTTGCCGCGTGTGACGTCACTTGGTTTCGCTCATGCATAGCTGTGGCAAATCTTGGCTCCTACGGCTCGCGTGAAGCGCGGCTGTGGTGCGGGTAGTGAAGCTTTTCGCTTGAAAAATTAAAAGCACGCCTTGGGAACGACGTAGCTTGGCGGTGTCAAGCTATCTCGTTTCTTGCAATCGCGACGCATATGTTTTTATTGAGCAGACAATTTAATGAAAAGAGATGCTCATCATGATATACATGACGGAAGCATATAGCCCCCGAAACCAAGGAGCATAGGGGATGTCTTTTTTTAAATTTGTGGTTTTTCAGGATTGGGAGATTAATAAAATCAGGTTAAAAACAACCACGTGCCGCGAGTATGATCCATTGGGTTGTTTTTTCTTCTGCTTTTATTGATCTGCCTTTAGTCAAGAGAAAAGAGACATCCTCTATGCTCCTTAGTTTCGGTGAGTGTTGGTTTCCGTCATGTATGCTCTTACTGAGTAGTTGTACTTCACACAGGGCCGTCCAAAGACGTCGCGCTTGTTGTCAGCCGCGGATGAGCGTCCAAGGCAGCTCCTCTTTTCACCTCGATCATATTTTCGGTAGGAACGAGTCTATCTTGCGTTAGACCTTTTGGAGCGAACGCACTACTTCACGAGGCCTAATCGTCGCACCGATTTTGTGTGAAGCTTCACCTCGAAGGTGACCTTGGGAAAACCGAGCATATATGGCAAAAACCCATGCAGAAATAAAATAAATATTGACGCGATAGGTTTCGAGCCCGCGGCGCGAACAAAAAAAGTTTTACACATTCTTTAGAGTGTCTACAGAGTTCTAGCTACAAAGTCTATAGACTGTCTATAGACAAATCCCAGAGAACAGTTAATAGGCAATACAAATGCCATAGACAGTCTATAGACATTCCATACATTTATGACCATACACTTTTGGTAGACTTTTGTCTATAGACAGTCTATAAACTATGAATATATAAAAAGCAATATCTATAGGAAGTCAATAGAGTCAATAAGAAGTCTATTGGCCTTTTTTATAATGGAGGTCAGCTTTGCTGGCCACTGGATGAGAGCACTGTAATATTTTTTTTTCTTTCATACCCTGCTATCGCCTCATGCAACCACGCCTCGTGTTAAACTCGGGTATACTTCCACGCTGTTGCATACGTCTTCTTCATCATCATCATCATCATCATTTATTTACCCTTAAGGGCCCTTGGCTTAGGGCATTACATAAGGGGGGGGAAAGGTCGTTTCATAATCAGTGGTCAGTGAAATCAAGAAGAAATACAAAGTACAGGGTACATGGTCAACATTAACATTATCAAAATATTAACATGAGAAAGACACAGCAGCTCAAGAACAACTTGAGATAAGAAAAAAAAACACACATGCACACACTCAAAAACACGACAAAATAACTCAGCCCTTGAAATGTGATGATAATAACTGCCTGAATTTAATGGGTTCTGTTTCAATAACTATGAAATCGGGTAAGTCATTCCACAGTGTAATGGAGCTAGGTAAAAAAGATTTATTAAATGAGTTTGTGGAGCCGTGAATGCGCTGCAGACTTAAAGAGTTAAAAAGTCGTCGTGAGGTGCGAAGCGAAGCGGAGGGTGCAATACAGAGTTTCTTAGCTGTGGGAAGGTGTAGTACAATTTGTGAAACAAACAGAGCTGTGAAATTTTACGCCGGAGTGCCAGGGGTTGCAGATCAAGGGATGCCTTGATAAGAGTTACACTGTGTTGTCTGCCGTACTGCGATGTGATAAAACGGGCCGCGCGATTTGGATGGCTTCAAGCTGATCGATTAGATATTTTTGATGGGGATTCCAGATCGCCGAAGCATATTCGAGTTTGGAACGGATGAATGTTACGTAGGCGAGCTGTCGGACAGAATGGGGGGAAAAAGCAAGGGATCGTCTGATAAACCCAAGCATTTTGGAAGCGTCTGTACAAATTTTTGCAATGTGCTCACACCAGGTTAGTTTGTTGTTTATGATGATTCCAAGATACCTGTATGATTCTGTTTCGGAGAGTGGTGTGGAACTTAATGAATACTGATAGCTGAGGTTATTTCGCTTTCTCGATACATGCATGAATTTGCATTTCGAAATGTTCAGTTGCATGAGCCATAATGTACACCAGGTTTCTATGAGGTTTAAGTCGCGTTGAAGCAGAGTCTGATCATCGGGAGTAGATATGCGGCGGTAGAGGACACAATCGTCAGCGAAGAGGCGGATACGAGATGATACGGCATTGGGAAGATCATTTATAAATATGAGAAAAAGGAGTGGTCCTAGCACCGATCCCTGAGGGACACCAGAGAGGACTGTGGTATTTGACGATCTTTGGTTGCCTATTATTGAATATTGTGAGCGCTCGCGGAGAAAGCAGTCGATCCATGACAGGATTAAAGGGTCGATGTGGAGGCAGGAGAGTTTTGTCATTAAACGCCGGTGTGGAACGCGATCGAAGGCTTTGGAGAAATCCAGGTAAATGACGTCGGTTTGAAAAGAAGAATCTAAGTTTAAGTGAAGGTCTGTAGTGAATTCGAAGAGCTGGGACTCGCAAGAATGGCCTGACCTAAAACCGTGATGTTTTTCATAAAAGAAAGCGTTATTGTCATACCATCTGTGTAAAAAAAAAGGGGCCCCATCTCGCGCCGTCGCGGCGCGAGGCTGGTAGGCACCAACGGCGGCCTAACTCCCGCTCCTCTCATCAGGGGCGACGGCGGCCTAACTCTGGCACCTCTCACCAGGGGCGCCGCGCGCGGAGTGACGTCATACCATCTGTGTACGGGGCCCCATCTCGCTCCGTCGCAGCGCGAGGCTGGTAGGCATGGAGGAAGAAAAAACTAGGAGGGAGCACGACGTCACAATCTTGAAGCCTAGTCATAAAAAATATAATAGAAAGCATCATGGGAAATAGGCCCCCACGTGCCAAGGCAGCGGTAGCTTTTAGCCGGATTTCGGTTTCGGTTTCGCTCTCTCGCTCTACGAGCAACTGTGCGACCATCTGGGGCGCGGTTACGAGTCGCTCAAAATCGTCTCAATCGGAAAGTGTCTCAAAAAGTGTCTCATTTGCCCCGTTCCTATTGCTTGTGTTCACTGACGGCTCCGTGGTGAGCGCAAACTGCTCGCTCGCCGCAGCGGCCACCACCCCCGAGCGACGCGTGCGCTGACTACGGCGCAGTGGAGACATTGGAGCACACGCTCCTTCGCTGTGTCGCTTCTGCAGTGCCGCGTCGCATGATGCTAGCGGCCTACAGGGCGCTGGGAATCATCCCGGACAGTCTCGAGGCGCTCCTGTGGCCGAGCGGCAGTGCGCGCATTCATGACAGAACAATGGTGAGCCTCTGTGCGTTAACCGAGCAGGCGGACTTGACTTACCTCTCGCTCTTCGCCATGTAGTGCACGCGTGACACGAACGCTCCGTGGGTGCTACCTCGGACGGTATACGCGGCCGGGCGCCCCACCCCGGCCGCTAGTGCAGTGTGCCGCGCGCGCGATTAGTCCGAGACAGGACGCTATATACGTGCGCGCGTCTACAGTTTACTTCTTTTTGTAAGTGATTGTGCGCAGTGGCCGGGAGTCCCCGCGCAGGGCAGACGTAAAGCCGCCGGCACTCTCTCTCGATAGCGCGAGAGAGACTTCACTGCTGCATTTCACGTCGGAACCGCGTATGTGCGCGAGCGTATTCGGCGCGACTTGTGCCTCGAGAATAGCGGACATCGGCGGGCCCAAGGGTGGGCCGAAGTCCGCCTGCCCGAGAAATATAATCTTGCACAGCGAGCCGGAGCGCTCGTTAAACACGTCCGTCCGCCGTGAGCGCTCTGGAAGCCACGGCGCCCTTCTTTAGAGGCTCGTTTTCTCCGCCTACTCTCGAGTTTTCCGCTTATAGCATACGCTGAAATAAACGCTCCGTATGTGTGTATAACGACGAAAGGAATTCCTCTGCATTCTCTTTATGATCCAGCGTTGAACAGTGACGAGGTCGCGGCGGCACCCTTTGATGAAAAGTTTACCTGCAGTTTTCTACAGTGCACCCAAAAACTCAAGAGTGTAATCGGCAGAAGTGCTGCGACGCGGAGCCTTCAGACAACCTTGAACTGGGTACGCATTCCGCCAAAGCTGCAACACAGGCGCTGCGCTCCTGCGCTGCATCGGAGCACGGACGTTCACTAAAAAGCACCGCTGGTTGGCAGTCTGGTAACTGTGGAGGGCCTATTTCCCAAGAGTCAGTGCGCAAAAGTGCCCTCGGCAGCGGCGTCACAGGAGGATGGCTTGCAGAGGCTGAGCGCACTCTCTCCTAGTTTTATTCTTCCATGCTGGTAGGCACCAACGGCGGCCTAACTCCCGCTCCTCTCACCAGTGGCGCCGCGCGCGGAGTGACGTCATACCATCTGTGTAAAAAAAACGGAGCCCCATCTCGCACCGTCGCAGCGCGAGGCTGGTAGGCACCAACGCCAGTTCGCTCCTCTCGTCAAGCCTGTCAGATGGCGCCTCAAGCAAGCAAGACACTTCGGCACAATGCAAAGAGGAAGCATCAGCGAGCTACGGAGACGGCAGAAGAACGAGAAGAACGACTTTCCAAGCGGCGTGCTCAATATGCAGCCCGACGAAAACGGTCAACGTCTATGCGTCATTAGCCGTGTCAGTACATGGGAAACCAATAAAATAGCGGAACCTATCGTATTGCTTCGCAATTACCAGGCTTAACCAAGCTAAGCCACAGCCAGTTTTTTCATATGGAATATACACCGGTAAGTCGCGTGCGGTCGGGCAGTTGTCGAACCGGAGAAGCCGAGTGGGAAATGTGCCTACCAGTCTCTCTGGGAAACACAACACGCATTTCGGTTTCCAGGCAAGTCATATCCAGAGAACAACGGTCGAATGGGCTAGATGGTAGTTTTTCATAGTTATTTAAAAGCAGTAATACCGAATATAGGACCCGCAACAAAAGAGATCCACGACGTCTAACTTACAAGTGCTGAAGACGAAGATGACCGTTCTGCTAAGCGGCGGCATTGCCATCGCTGCGCGTGCTGTGCTCTCGCCTTCGCCGACCACGGACTGTTGCCGCCCTGCTCCTGAGGTCCCAGTGCCTTTAACAAACCCCCATCCTACATTTGGTGGAGCTGCTGGGTATAAAAAATGTGGTGGCAAGTCCATGAAGGTATCTCCCTCAGCACACAATCACCTTCAGATTGCCACTACCGTGGTTTGCTTGGCAGAATCTTCAGTACAGACTCCCTCCAGGCCACTTGGCAGGGTATTCTTCGGATGCTTATTTTCAAACTGCTGCTTGTGAGTCTTCGGATCCGGCATCTGAGCCTTGCACACGGTGCAGGTGTGAACAAAGGCCTTGGCATCCGCAACCTTCTGGTCGTGATTTCGCTGTTTCTTCTGCTGTTCCATCTTCTTTGCCGCCTTCTGTTGTGACTGAATTTTCTGCTGTCCGCGAGCCATACTTGCAAAACCCTTACGTCACCGACGGCAACGGAAAAAGGAATTGACGAAGCCTGAGCGGTACTTTTCTTCGGCGCGCTGCCTCCTGGGTACTATTTTTTGCCCACTGGAGAATACCTTCGACGCTCTTCATAACTACTGGCCACTCCTACATTTGGTGGAGTCGCCGGGTAACGATATCGGCTCTGGATCTCCGTAGCGGCACTCTTCCGACACCTGCGATACCTGTGGACACCCAGCACCAAGCCGTGCAAGCAGGTCCACCGACTGTCATCTGTGCCGGCTCCCTTCGCCAAAGGGAACCGGCTATCTTCAGCGGCACAGATGACCATTACGTGGAAGACTGGCTCGCATCCTACGAGCGGGTGGGCCTATATAACAAGTGGGATGACGAGACAAAGCTCAACAATGTAATTTTTTATCTTACCGGCGTCGCAAACTTATGGTATCGCAACCATGAAGGGCACGTTGCGACTTGGTCGGCCTTCAAGACGAAGTTCTCCGACGTGTTTGGTCGCCCAGCCGTCAGACAACTTCGCGCCGAACAGCACTTGCGTGAACGGTCGCAGCAGGTCGGCGAAAGATTCACTAGCTACATAGAAGATGTAATCGCCCTCTACAACCGAGGGAACGTCAGCATGCCGGAAGCTGACAAGATCGAGCAGATCTTGAAAGGCATTGATGATGACGCCTTTCAAATGCTTCTCGCTCGGGACTTGCGCACCGTTTCGGAAGTGATCACGCTGTGCCAGAGCTTCGAGGAGCTGCGTAAGCAGAGGGTCCTGACTCGTCAGCACTCAGCTCAGGCAGAGTCACTTTCTGGACTGACACCCGCAGCTGACAGCTCGTCTCTACTGCAGCAAATCAAGGACTTTGTACGTGAGGAGGTGGCCCGTCAGCTTTTGCTTTTGCCTAGCCCTCAAGGGTCGCCACCATATTTGGCCCCGGCTCTCCAACATGCACTTCGAGAGCAGGTTGCTGAGGTGCTTCCGTCAGCGCATTCACCATCACCTGTCGCAGCTCCGCTGGCGTACGCTGACGCCGCCCCAAGACCAGTCGCCACCCCTCTGAATTATGCCAACGTCGCCCCAAACCTGTCACCCGTCCAATGACTTACGCTGAAGTCGCCGCATAACCTACGTCGCCTGCGTACCCTATAATGTCAGTGCCCGTACAAGCGCCGGCACCTTATATGCGACCATCCCCACGAGACCGAGACCCTTGGAGCACGACGGATAACCGGCCTATTTGCTACACTTGCGGATTGCCTGGCCACGTAGCCCGCCATTGCCGTCGCCGTCTCCCAGTGTCGGCACCGCCGGTCGGGTACTGGCCTCCAGCGCGTCAGTACTCCGTGTCTGCTGAGCCCCGTGCGTCCATTCGCCTTTCTCCCCCGACCGTTCAGCGATTGCCGACCGCCGTTTACCTTCGCCGTGACGACGCTCCATTTCTCCGATGCGTCGCCGCCCAAGTAATTCTCAAGAGAAAAGCTAGATGTCGCAGTTCCTGAGGCAAGAACTGCGTTCTCGTTGAACTACCAAAGACCTCAGCTGTCACCAGCGAACCTTATTGACGTTTCGGTCGAGGGAATTTCTGTCATGGCCCTTGTAGACACTGGCGCCGCAATTTCAGTAATAGACGCAAACCTTTGTCGCCGCTTGAAGAAAGCTAAGACGTCAATTGCCGGTCTCTCGCTGCGCACGGCCAGCGCTCAGCACATCAAGCCGTCGGCAGCTTGCACCGCTCGAGAATTAATTCAGAATGTCCTCTATACGATCGAGTTCGTCGTACTGCCGTGTTGTTCTCACTCTGTTGTTTTGGGCTTGGATTTCCTGTCTCTTCATGCTGCTGTCATCGATTGCGCTCGCGCTGAAGTCGGGTTCTCTGCTCTGCCCCAATCCCTGCCGGACGCTGCTCCTTCACCGCCATGTATTAAAGCCCTCGTCACCGAAGACATCGACCTGCCTCCATGCTCTTCCGTCCTTCTGCGCCTCTGTTGTGCCCCTTCCCGTGATGACACTGTTCTTTTCACGCCAGCCCATACTTTTCTCCGGCGCAAGTGCCTTCCTCTGCCTTACGCCGTATTGACTATTTCTGCTGGCCTTCCGTACTGTGGGTCTGTAACCCGTTTCCCTACCCTAGTGCTTTGCGCCGTGGCGAATGTGTCGGCAGTGTCCAACCTGTCGCGTCTATTCTAACCCATGAGGCGACTGCCGGTTCATCGCACATCAGTCTCGCTGCACTCAGCCCACCATCTTGTACACCCACACCTCCATCTACCGAACTATTTCTCCGCTCCATCGACGCAGGTCTTCCACCGCCGCAGCGAACGCAGCTTCTCGACTTGCTCCACCAGTTCCGCGCCTCCTCCGACTGTCATCACAGCTCACTGGGCCAAACGTCGACTGTCACACATCGCATAGACACAGGTGCCCACGCTCCTCTACGGCAGCGCCCCTATCGTATGTCGGCAACCGAGCGCCAAGTTATTGAAGATCAAGACGACCAAATGCTCAAGAGCGGCGTCATTCACCCCTCAAGCAGTCCTTGGGCTTCGCTAGTTGCACTCGTCAAAAAGAAAGATGGCTCCATCCGCTTCTGTGTAGACTACAGCCGCCTTAAGAAGATCACGCGCAAAGACGTTTATCCCCTGCCACGCATCGATGACGCGCTAGACTGCTTGCAAGGGGCCGAAATATTTTCCTCTTTAGATTTACGTTCCGGGTACTGGCAGGTACCCATGGAAGAGGCCGATCGCCCCAAGACAGCTTTTGTAACACCTGACGGCCTATATGAATTTACTGTAATGCCTTTCGGTCTTTGTAATGCTCCCACCACGTTTGAGCGGATGATGGATACCATTCGGCGTGGTCTCAAGTGGAAGACCTGCCTCTGTTACCTCGACGACATCGTCGTGTTTTCGCCTGACTTTACACTCACCATTACCGCCTGAAGCACGTTTTCACCTGCCTCTCTGACACCGGCCTCCAGGTCAACTAAAAGAAGTGCCATTTTGCCGCTCGCCGACTCACCATTTTAGGCCACGTTGTTTCCAAGGAGGGTGTCCGTCCGGACCCGGCTAAACTTCGTGCTGTGGCTGTGTTCCCTCGACCTACTTCTATCAAAGAACTGCGCAGCTTCCTAGGTTTGTGCTCCTACTTCCGTAGGTTTATACGCAACTTTGCCTCAATCGCTGCACCTTTGACACAACTTCTGTCCGGCAGTTCCGATCTTTCGCAATGGTCCCAAGTGTGTGACGACGCCTTCGATTCCTTGCGCCGTATCCTCACTGCCCCACCGATACTGCGCCATTTTGACCCGGCCGCACCCACCGAAGTCCATACTGACGACAGCGGGGTAGGCCTCGGCGCCGTACTCGCACAACGCAAACCTGGCTTCGCCGAATACGTCGTTGCCTACGCCAGCCGCACGATCACACAGGCTGAATCTAATTACTCGGTCACTGAAAAAGAGCGTCTGGCGATAGTTTGGGCCCTTACCAAGTTCCGCTCTTACCTCTACGGCCGCCCGTTTGACGTCGTGACCGACCACCATGCACTGTGCTGGCTTTCCTGTCTGAAAGACCCATCCGGTCGCATCGCGAGGTGGGCCCTTCGCCTCCAGGAATACGACATCCGCGTCGTGTATCGTACTGGCCGCAAACATCAAGACGCCGATGCTCTATCGCGCTGCCCACTTCCAGCCAATACTTCGAGCCTTTCAACCTTAGACGCCTCCTCACCGATGCTTCACATCAGCTCCATGCCTTCCGCGCAGCGTGCCAAGCCATGGATATCTTCTCTTCTTGACTTCCTCACCAATCCTACGGCTGCTTCTCCTTCGCGTGCTCTTCGCCGCCATGCTTCCCATTTCTCAATTCGCGATAGCCTCCTTTATCGCCGCAACTACAGTTCAGGTGGCCGCAAGTTGTTGCTAGTTATTCCCCGTCACCTTCGCTCGGAAGTTTGCGCCCATTTTCACGCTGACCCGTAGAGTGGTCATGTCGGAGTGTTCAAAACCTACGCTCGCATCCGGCTACGATATTATTGGCGTGGCATGTACACCTTCATCCTCAAATACGTGCGTTCATGCCTTACCTGTCAACGTCGCAAGCCACCTCCTCAACGTTCTGCTGGAGAATTGCAGCCGCTACCATGCCCGCCACGACCATTTGACTGTGTCGGCATTGATTCATACGGCCCCCTTCCGTACACTTCGGCCGGCAACCGTTGGGCTATCTTCGCGGTTGACCATTTGGCAATGTAAGCCGAAACCGCCGCCCTTCCAGCTGCCACAGCCTCCGAAGTTGCCTTTTTTATTTTAAACCGATTCATCCTTCGTCACGGCGCCCCTCGTGAATTGCTGAGCGACAGAGGCCGCGCCTTCTTATCCGATGTTCTGAAGGCACTGCTCACCAAGTGCAATATAATTGATCGCCCCACCTCCGCATATCATCCGCAAACCACCGGTCTCACCGAGCGCTTTAACCATACCCTTGGTGACATGTTATCTATGTACGTCTCTTCAAACCAATCTAACTGGGATCTTGTGCTTCCGCATGTAATCTATGCGTACAATACCGCAACGCAGTCCACTACTGGCTTCTCTCCTTTCTTTCCCCTTTACGGCCGTCACCCTTCTGCTACCATCGACACCATTTGCCGTACCAACCCGACGCTTCCGAGTATACGCCTCTATCTGAAGCCGAAGACGCCGAAGACTGCCGCCGCATCGCCCGTGCTCTCACAACTGACAACCAGTGCAGAGAGAAATCCCGCCACGACCTCAATCAAACAACGCCACACTTCCCCAATGGCTCCCTTGTGTGGCTCTGGGTTCCGACAAATACTCCGAGCCTGTCGTAAAAATTTCTCGCCAAATACCATGGCCCATACCATGTCCTGGAGCGTACATCTCCAGTTAATTACACAGTCGAACCTCTTGTGCCGTCTTCTGATCGCCGCTGCCGTGGACGCGAGACTGTTCACGTCCAACGTCTCAAGCCATTCTACGACCCAGCCATCCTGCCCGCGCCCTAAGTCGCAAGGTTGGCTCCTCTTTTCCCCGGGGGCAATTGTGAAGACGAAGATGACCGTTCTGCTTAGCGGCGGCATTGCCATCGCTGCGCGTGCTGTGCTCTCGCCTTCGCCGACCACGGACTGTTGCCGCCCTGCTCCTGAGGTCCCAGTGCCTTTAACAAACCCGCATCCTACAGTGCGTTTATTGGAAAAATGTGCACTAGCTTTACAGAGAAACCGTAAACATGCACGCATTCACAGCCTAATTTCCCTGCAATTGTGAATGATATTCTTTGCAATTCGCGTCTAATAAAGAACGTGAGAGTGAATACAAGCAGCGAGACATTGCCGACATCCGCCAGCAAGCTTCAGCTGACGTCTGCAGCATAGCTCGTCAGGAATCTCCACAAACAGTCTCATCGAAGAAGTATATAAACGTCAGGGCTGTTACATGCCATTGTGATGAAATGTGTACGAGCCTGTGATGTGGAGAAAATTTTATTTTGGCGGAATCACGTAATCCAGTCGCTTGAAAAGTCTCCAGGTATAAGGACACGTGCGTGCTGGTAACATGCATGTCCCCTCATACCGTATCCTCAAGGAGGAGGAGGAGGAGGATGTAGAAGAGGAAAGGCAGGGAGGTTAACCGAAATAGTAATCGGTTTGCTACCCTACACGGGGGGAAAGGAGTGAGGGGATAAAAAAAAGAAAGAGAAAGGAGAGTAACAGAAAATTGAAGTCACTCTAAAACGTCACTACCACCCCAGCAAGGCTGAGGCCAAGATGCAATAATTTTTTTCCCAAGAATACGTGTCCCGTAAACATTACGTGTATTGTACGTAAAAATCATCAGTGAACAGCGTACACAGCACGTATTCGTGCTCTGTTTGGCCGTGTGGCGATACTACATGCGAAAGGAGTGAGCACTTATCAAAGAGGACCATAAGTGTAAAATTCGGCGTTGCATTACTCAGACAGACCCCTATTTGCGTTTATTCGTTTCTTTCCCCAGTTATGCTAATATCAAATAAGCCATGATAGGAATGCTCCAATCTGGTTTGCGAGCGCTATTCTTTGATGCTCTGTGTGCTGCGGGTCACCAGGCACTTCAGTCTATGCACGTCTGCAAACACGACATTCACAGTGTCAAGAACAAAAACGCTCCACCTCGTTATTATAAGAATTAGCGCTTGCTGTGAAAGAGGGCTGTTAAATCCCATGTAAGTCCACTCAAATGCTTCCGCCTGCCCTTTAATGAGATTCTTGCTTGTCGCACATCTAGCTGCATAGCAAATGCATAGCCTTTGATGAAATAGTCTCTGCTAAACAGTCGTCGATGTTTTTAATCGCTAAGAAGTGCTGCAGGGTGTTGCTAATTCGATTAGTTATGCACTACGTCACCACCTAATTTTGTTCGGAATTGATTGCGGCCACTCAGTCTCACCAAATATTACTTTTTATAGTAAGGGGTTCATGGTAACGAATGTACGCGATCGCAGCCCATGGTTTGGTTGGTAGGAAGCAATGTATTGAAAGGCGTTGGGGTGTCTGTCTTTTCTTCGTCCATGTCGCTAACTTGCACTCTGTTTTTTAGCTGTATTGAAAAGTTCGGAAGAAGACGCAGGCATGTGGAATGAAAGAATGTCGTACGCCAAAAAAGACGAAACAGGAAGGAAAAAACACAGAACAGGAAAGAGGCGCAACATGTGGAATGTTTGGATCAATGCGTGTACGGGGCACAGACTTATTACAGATTTTTATTGAGAATAATACCTTGATATGCCTGCAAACAATAACTGCGCTATCTACACGTTTTCTCGGTTAGGTTTTCTTTCCATGTACTTGTGGCCATGACAGAGGTTTTCTTAATGAATTGCATGGTAGAGGCAGTGCTCCTGCACATTTTTTAGGTGTAAGTTATGCGCATTTCGAAAACTGCGAAGCTGCAAAGAAGGATAAATAAAATCTAGAGATTCTTGAAGCGACTGGTATCAAAAAAGAAATGCAAAATTTGCGTTAGCGCCCCGTTTGGGATAAAAAATTGTTGCCGCCTCCGGCTGAGCTTGCATCGCTTGCCATGTTGTATGCGCGATTGAAAGTGTGCGTGTGTACTTCGCGGCCGCTTTTTAGTTCTACTTCTATTTTTTTCTTCTGATTTGGGTTTGGAAGATTCTGCCGTACGGCGGGTGGCGATCGAAATGAACTGTATATTCGAAGTAAGCGCCACGTTGCACACCACTTTCGTTCTTTGTTCATGTGCGGTAATTCTGTTTGATAAGCAAGAATGCCCCCTTTTCCATCGCCACTCTTTGCTTAGAAACCCAGAAGCGGCTTGGCATTCTCCGTAGTAGCTGAGACGCTTCGTCTTCTTTAGCATAGCGTAAAGAAATTGGCGTCAGACATTATTTTTATGAACAGCGACAGTGGCGGACGTCAGTGATAAACTCCGACTACGTTCTTATTTCGAGCACCGCGAGAGAACGAGCAAGGGTGCATCCCTTTTACTTTGAGCGGCGAGGAGAATAAATGACAGCAAATGCCTGCGTTATTTAGCATGTCATAGTGAAACGGGCGTCTCAGTCCTAGACGCTGTGCCTCCCGCGAAAGATTTTTAGCAGATGCGGCTCGTGCTTTAACCTTGGCTGTAAGAAGCGCCCGTGTTTGCCGGACACACCGCTGTGACGTCAGTCATGGGGGAGGAGGAGCTTCAGGCCTTGTTCCTCTAGATGGTATTTGTACAAGTCATGCAAGAAGCGCAGCAATGCTCACTGTCTGTCTCGCTCTCCTCTTCAGTGTCATCCGGTTAAATCTTAATACGATTCGGCTTTCTTTGCCGTTATCACCATTTTCGTTTCAGCCCTACAACAGAAGGACGACTCATCGGCCCCTAGAGTGCTTTCGTGAAAGAACCTCTCCGCCTCCATCGCCAGCACAAAGTCGCGGACGTGCGTCGTTTCGTTGATGTCGCAGCACCCACTGCGGCCCGACAGGAACTGTCTACTCGTAGTACTTACTGCGCTACATGACGAAGTTTCGCGTGGGTACGCAGGCCAGCTTTCTTCCCGCCACCTCTCTTTTTCGGCAACGATGGCATGGATACGCCATGTAGCCTCTGCCCCAAGCCTGCCGGCGTTTTCGAGATGTACGCAATAACCAGCCGGCATTGCCAACGCTGGAAGGTGTCACCAAGTGTACTGGGTGGACTCCTGATGCATATACGTTTCCTAGAGACGCCCTGTTCAAGACGTCGGTACACTTAGACGGCCTATTTCCGGTATCCTCAGTGGATACTTGGCAGCAGCGGCAGCAAGCCGTGAACACCATTTGAAAAACTGCTCTTTTGCAGTGCCGTCTACTTCGAGGCCCCACCGAACGTGCATACGAAGCGCTGCGTCGACTTCTGGCTCTATATTTCACGGATCCGCCCCAGTGACGAGGGATTTCCTGGCAAGAAGTCATCTGCACATGCGCGCCCAGCCAGCTCGACCCAACAAAAAGCGGAGCATCTTCGGCCGCCCGTCACTTGGCAGCAGCGGCAGCAAGCCGTGAACACCATTTGAAAAACTGCTCTTTTGCAGTGCCGTCTACTTCGAGGCCCCATCGAACGTGCATACGAAGCGCTGCGTCGACTTCTGGCTGAACATTTCACGGATCCGCCCCAGTGACGAGGGATTTCCTGGCAAGAAGTCATCTGCACATGCGCGCCCAGCCAGCTCGACCCAACAAAAAGCGGAGCATCTTCGGCCGCCCGTCACTTGGCAGCAGCGGCAGCAAGCCGTGAACACCATTTGAAAAACTGCTCTTTTGCAGTGCCGTCTACTTCGAGGCCCCACCGAACGTGCATACGAAGCGCTGCGTCGACTTCTGGCTCTACATTTCACGGATCCGCCCCAGTGACGAGGGATTTCCTGGCAAGAAGTCATCTGCACATGCGCGCCCAGCCAGCTCGACCCAACAAAAAGCGGAGCATCTTCGGCCGCCCGTCACTTGGCAGCAGCGGCAGCAGGCCGTGAACACCATTTGAAAAACTGCTCTTTTGCAGGTTAGTAGCCCTATGCTTCCATAATATCCATTTTAATAGTATTTCTGCTGCTGCTGCTGCTGCTGCTGCCATTTGCTGACCTTTGTTGACATTTGCTATGCTTTTTGCATTACTGAGATTCGTTTTGCGAGTACTTCTGTACACTTCAAGCAATGTCTGATTCCTGTAGCACGTGTGATGTGATCATCTCTGAGGATGAGCCATTTGTGGAATGTTCCAAATGCGAGAGCAACTATCACTTTGGAAAATGTGCTGGTCTTACTGAAAAGACCTTCAAATCGAAGTATGAGGCCACAAAGAAAGCGTGGCAGTGCCCATCATGCAGAAGTGCAGGAAGTAGCAATACATGTAGTAAAGAGAGTAGTGGCTCTGAAACAGATATCAAACTCGCGCTCTTCTCAATTAACCAAAAGTTAGAGCGGCTGATGCCCCTGGCAGAAAAAATTGAAAGCATGGAGGAGTCTCTTAGCTTCATATCTTCGAAGTTTGATGAATTTGAGCAAAAGGTCGGCCACCAAGAGGCTGATATCATGGACCTAAAAAAGAGGATATCGGAGCTTGAGAAAAAGGATGACTTAAATCAGGCAGCACAAGCTCAGTTTGAAAAGGAGATACACGATCTTGAATTCCGAAGCAGGCAGCTGAACTCGGAACTGCATGGCATACAAGAAGTGCAGGATGAGGATCTAACAGTCATATTAAATAACGTGGCTGATAAACTTCGAGTGCCTCGCTTGATGGAATCGGAGATAGCAACTGTTCATCGACTTCCCGCTAAACGTGATAAGACGCCAGGCATCCTTGTGCGTTTTGCGAAGCAAGCTACAAGAGAAAACTGGTTGAAGAACAAGAAGAACCTAAAAGATAGCGACCCGCCCATTTTCATGCAAGAAAATTTAACACGCCGAAATAGAGAACTGCTTCAGGCAACTAAAGTCTGTGCCAAAGAAAAAGGCTATAAGTTCACTTGGTATGTCAATGGAAAGGTTTTCGTTAGGCGAAGTGAGGGAATGAGTGCCATTCATGTGAAGGGAAAGAGCGATTTGGATCGGCTATAGCACTCAGCATGGTATCTTTCGAGTTTCTTCTTGAAACATAATCGACATGCAGCAGATGTATTATCTGCCGAGTGACTTGAACCGCACTGCTTCGTGTGTTGCGCCGACAACGCTTAACGCGATTCACTTGAACGCACGCTCTGTAAAAAACAAGATATTGTGTTTAGAGGAGTTCTTTGGCGAATTTTCATTTGCTTTTTCTTTGATCATGCTCAGTGAGACTTGGAGCACAGATGATTCAGACGTTTTCAGGATGACCAATTATAAAACTTATTACTTGAACCGCTCCGGCCTCCGGGGGGGTGGAGTGGCTTTACTGGTGTCAGATGACATTGAATGCGACAAGTTGGACTCGTACAGTCTTATTACTGAAGATTTTGAAGTGCTATCAGCCTGTACTGGAAGGTTCGTGTTTTGTGTTTGCTATCGTCCACCGAAGGGAAATATGGTTAGGGTTTTGGAATTTTACGACTGTTTTCTTTCATTTATAACAGATAACAAATACACTCTAATCGCTGGAGGTGATTTTAATATCGATATGTTGAAGGATAATTCCACTACTAGAGACTTTAACGCAGTCTTGGCCTCGAACGGATTTATTAATCTTATTAACGATCCAACAAGGGTAACACAAGAAAGTGAGTCACTTCTTGATCTGCTGATTACGAACACTTCCCAACCGATAGTTGAGTCGGGCGTAATATCATGTGCGATCAGTGACCACCTTCCAGTGTTTGCATGCATAAATAAGACTAGACTGGTAAAGTACCGACAGGAGAAAGCGAAGTATCAAAGTATAACCAATGCTACCCTCAATTCATTTCACAGTTCACTGGAACAAGTTGAGTGGGATAGTATTGACGTTACCAGTGACGCAAATGAGGCTTACGATGAGTTCCTCCGAGTTTTTAAACAGCTGTACCATTCCTCTTTCCCGCTAAAAGTGCGTGCAATAAAGCGTAAAACCCGCAAACCTTGGATATCTTCTGAGTTGCGCCAAGAAATTAAAACGAAAGACAAACTGTACAAAATCTTTTTAAACACACGTTCAACAGATGACCTAAGCATTTTTAAGAAATACAGAAATAGATTAACAAAAAAGCTACGTCTCGCTCGTGCGGAATACTTCGCGACATTTCTTGAAATTAAAAATGGTCGCCACGATCTGTTGTGGTCAAGGTTGAATTTCTTACTGAGGCGTGAGCAACCACAGGCTGCCCCGCGGGCTTTAAAGCTTGATAATAAAGATGTATCCGGCAGAGAGTTGGCAGATGCCTTCAACAACTTTTTTACCACCCTTGCCCATAACACCCCGTCAAGTGATTTCAACACCTATTTTAGCTCTTACAATAGGGACACAATATTTCTGAACCCAGTTACGACAGAGGAGGTTATATCAGTCGTACAAAGCCTAAATAACAGCCATAGCTGTGACATTGACGGCATTCAAGTGAGGCCTGTCAAGCATGTTATAAGAGTTATTGCCCCTGTTCTTGCAGATATATTTAACTTATGCTTTACTACGGGCACATTTCCTAACAAAATGCAAATAGCCAAAGTAACGGTTTTGTATAAGAAAGGAGACCGCAATGATTTAGGAAATTATAGACCAGTATCGATACTCCCAATCTTCTCGAAAGCCTTTTAAAAATGTTCTGTATACACGGTTGTCTGATTTTATTGATAAACATGACCTTTTGTCACCTAATCAATTTGGGTTTTGTAAAAATAAATCTGCCGAGTTAGCCCTACTCGAACAAAAGGAATATATACTAACACAGTTTGAAAATAAGGCCTTTGTTATTGGTGTCTTCGTGGACTTCTCGAAGGCATTCGATTTAGTAAACCACAGTGTACTCCTGAAAAACTTGGAGCGTTGTGGTATTCGTGGACTGGCTCAAATGATCCTGAAATCATATCTTTCGCATAGAAAACAAGCTGTAAGCATAGACAATGTGACATCTGAACTAAAACTTGTTACTTCTGGCGTTCCCCAGGGTAGTATATTGGGACCATTACTTTTTAATATGTACCTAAATGATATCTCCAACATTAACTCCGCCGCTAAATTTATTATCTACGCTGACGACACTAGCATCTTTTTTACTGGAAATGATCTTGATCTCCTTGTTCGGGAATGCAATGACACCTTGAGTGAATTACAAAAGTGGTCCGAATCCAGATACATGCGTATAAATGAGAAGAAAACAAAAGCTGTCATATTTCGTCCTATCCTAAAAACAAATTACTTCCTTCCACCATCGAGATTAAACTAAACTCGCGACGTATAGACATAGTTGAACAATTTAAATGCCTTGGAGTAGTTTTTTCTTCCAGCATGTCTTGGGAACACCACACGGACCATATTGTCACGAAACTCGCTCAAATAACCGGAGTCATAAGTCGGCTCAGATACGTCATTCCAAAAACAGTAAAGTTACTCCTCTATAATTCACTTTTCTACTCCTATTTAAACTACTGCCATCTAGTGTGGGGCACAGCTACGGTTAGCTGTCTTCAGCGTATCTACATTTTTCAGAAAAAGTTTCTTCGTCATGTTTACAATGTCCCCTGGGACTCTCCAAGCAAAGATCTCTTTCTACAAAGTGGTGTGCTAAAAATACACAACTTGTATAAATATCGCTTGAGTGTCCGGTTTATACTCGAAACACGTAGAAATGTAAACCACATACGTAAACTTGCTGAACTACATACCCGAGATGCAAGCTACACAACAAGGTATGCGGAGACATGGATAGTCCCGACCCCACGGTTAAACTCGGGTAGAGAACGCCTGCAGTTCACTCTTCCGTCCCTGCTAAACGCGTATATATATAATAATTTTGACCTTTTCAGTTCGTCAAACAGGTCTTTGCGTGCTTTGTATGCTAGCATGTAGGATTTTTTGTCTTGTGCTTTTTTTTTTCTTTCTCTTTTTTTTCTTTGCTGCCATTACCTGTGTCTACCCTATGTGAATATTGTGTTAATATTGTATAATGTTCTTTCGTTTTCTCTTGTACCTGCTCATTATTGTATACTTGTTATCACGCTTTGCAACTGCCTTTTGTATTAAAAGCCTTGCTGTCAAGCTGCTGCCAAGCGAAAGGGGGCTGCGGCTTAGTCAAGCTGTCTCTCAGCTTTTTCTGCGCCTCCGCTGTCTGTATCTTTACAAGGCAGAAATAAAGAATTTGAATTTGAATTTGATAACTGGTATACTGTTCTAGTCACGGATTATGTCAGCCGCTCAAATGAACCAAGGCGCACTACGTGGTACCGCCACCGAAACTGCCCACTTCTTCATTGACAACATTGAGCGCGTTCCCGGCGGTACCACGATCCTTTTAAGTAGCAGAGGAGATGCGTTTGCATTGGCACTTACGCAGGAGGTAATTCGGCTCTGTGGGATCAGTTGTCGATAAACAACACATCGCTATTCTCGCATGAATAGACTCACTAAAAAGATCAATTAGAACAGTACTGATTTGATATTATGGGAACAAGAAAAGTTGAGAAATACTTGCACGGCACATCCGGTTCACGAAGGCGAAGGTGAGTGGGACTGCGGGAACGCTCCCTTCCACATGCGGTGATTTCGCGACGTGTTAACAAAGGGAGAGCGAAAGCCGCTCCCTGCTGCTCCCTGCTCGCATTTCAATCACCTCTGAAGAAGGGTCCGAGTTGGTCCAGAAACGTTAGATTGAATATAAATTAGTGGTTGCTGTCAGGATTTCTCAACTTTTGATATCTATGTATGTCAGACTCAGCATAGGAGCTGGGCCAAATGATCTCTTAGGGCAGGTGGAACCAGCTGGCACGAACCACAAGAGTGGAATAACTATGAGAATAGAAACGGGGCAGATTGCACCTGGCAGGCACCTGACATGAATGCTAGGAGTTTCTCCTTACCTGGAAAAAACCAAGTTCCCTTCTAAGGCCAAAACAAAAACCGAAAGAGATGTTGTCGAGACTTATTTCATCTCCAAAAGGGGCGATAATTGTGTTAGCGCGCTTTCTTTATCTCTTTCAAGGCAAGAGATCAATTTCTTAGATGGGCACATCCTAGCTTTCCATGGGTCGTAACCATACGTGGTCTTGTTGACATTTGTCATTGCCGTGCGCACGTTGCTTTTGCTTCTGCTAGTCTCCTTGTTTGCCTGTGATAGCCTTTATAAGCACACTGCTTTCGCAAAATAAAGTCAGTTGGAAGTCTGCGCTTTGTGTGTGTGTATTTGTGACTTCTTTTGTCCCGTCGTCTTCGCGCAGTTCTGTTTTGCTGTGACCAGTCAGGCATGGGCAGTATCGATGATACATGTATATTTTACTCTGTCTTTCAATACGTGGAAACGGTATTATGTATAGCTTTCTAAAAATGAAAGTATTGGAGTATTAATATCGGAAATACATTTTTAATCTATCGCCTGTTTTGACGATAGAAGTGTGCTGCAGCTAGGTGTTCAGGCAGCTGCGAGTCAGACTTTGGGCGGTGGCGCTCGCTGAGGCGGTAGCGCAATGAAAAAGTGCAGAGTTGGGAAGAAGTGATGCGAACGCCGCTGGCGCGGTTAGTCGTCTTTCTTCCTATGTTCGTTCTTTGGCATGAAGACAACATACATGTTGCACTTGTGAACACACACGGCGACAGAAGGGACAGGGAGAGAGGCTGGCCGATATTGTAGGAACTGCACCCCAGTACGCCGATTTAAAGTCGCTGTTGTGGCCAACCCAAATGGAAAACTTCGATAACTCGATAACTTTTGCCTTCATGCTCTGGAGCTTGCAGATCATTTGTTGCTTGATTTCTCAAGATGAGTTAGTGAAAACTTGTTTCTTGTACTGTGCCTTAAGGATCCTCCAGTCAATGTGGCTCTAATCCGTTGATAAATGTTCGTGGGACACGTAAGCTCCGGCTTAAGAACATGAAGCGATAGCGTGAATGGGTACTATTAGAATCTCACTTCGCAGACACGAACACTATTTTTTTCTGTGATATTATTTTAACTTTTACTTTTATTTTTCACAGGGCCTTCTTTTAACCAAGTTTAATGAACATTTAAAAATCTATGGTGTTATAAAGGACAGAGACTGCGAAGACAAGACTGTATTACTGCTTTGAAATCAAACACAACCTGACTTGTACTGCATTGTATTAGCATGCCTTTGAAGGCAATAAAGAAAAAACTTTCAGGGGTGCACTTAAGTCTTCTTAGGTGCCGTAATGCACCAGCCATTTCTCTTTCTGCTGCTGATTATGTTACAGCGTGTTCGGTTATTTATGCCTTTGCGTTTCTAACTCTCGTTTTCACTGTTACTTCGGTTCTACCACATCTGAATACGTGGGTCCCGTTGCTGGGCCGCCTAGTAAGCACAACAAAGTACTAATTTAGTAATTAATTAATTAATTAGTTCATTTCAGGCATCAGTTATCGAGTCTAGTAATTAAGTAATTCATTAATTCGACTAAAACAGACGGCTTTGTGAAGTAATTCACTAAGTGAACTAAGCAAAAAATTGGATCAATTATTTATGTGCCTAAATTAATTAATAATTTTAAGTGGCGGCAAGCCCGATAAAGAAAGGACTGCGCGAAATATGGTGATGGAATGATTTAATGGGGTCGGGCCAAGCGCGAGCGCTCCGTGCCGCTTCACTGCCCACTTTCTTGCTAGCCCGAAACATTTTGGTGACTGAATTGAATACAATTGAATTTAACTGTTTACTTAAGTATTACATGATTTCTTGTCAGTTCAGTTAAATTATTAAACTAACTGTGAATTGAATAATTCAATCAATACTTAATTCGTCCAAATAATTATATACCCATTTAAATAGTTTTGGTGACTTCATTATTCAATGATGCCAATCATGGTAATTCAATCAACTCTCACATTGCCCCTATAATAGACGATTGACCGTTCGTGTGGGCAGGTTCTGCCGACGCGCTCTGCCGACAGGTCCTGTACACGCCACTCATGAGACAAGAAATGCTTTCTCAACAACAAAGTCCTTCAGTGGTCGAGGTCTACAGTGACTCAAGAGGAAGTGGTTCGAGTCCGCGCTAGACCTTTGTTCTCTTCGGCGCAATTGCTTTTCTTTCTTGAGAAGCACCGCGTAATGGTGATGAAATGAGGTCATAACCTCTTAGACGAATGAGGAACTGTGTAGTGCCGACAACATTGTTGCACTGTCCGATCATTGCGGACTGTTTTAATTACCCGCGAGAGGACATGTGGTTGTGACGTCATAACTGTCTATACAAATCCCGATTTCTTCAACATGCCCACGCTAAGTACGACGGTTTCTCCGCGGAACGGGACTATTAAAGCTATAGCGGTAAAACGTACCTCTTAATTTACAACGTGGCAACCTGAGCATCAGCTGTTATAGACAGAACATTTTGATGTGAAGGCATTACACCTACCATTAGCACAAAAGCCAGGGTCCCTATAGCACATAATTGGGATACAGAAGCACGCTGGTCTACTGTCGTGATCACAATATTGCTGGACGTGGGAAACCATGGCAAAACTGCGTTCTTCGCCACCTAACGGAGCCCGCTCGAGCTTCTTCCTTCGGAGGCATCTCTGCACCCTCACTGCTACGTTACGCGCTGCGGACGTTGATCGGAACTGGCGCCAGGTGCTGGTTCGATACCCGGCTAGCGTCTGCCGCAGCCGCTTTGATGGGTGAAGCAGATAGTTGCCGCATTTGGCGGACAAACGACCCTGCGTAAAGGAGAGGGAACCCGCAGTGATGTGTTTTTTGTTTACCTGTGTTAGTTGGATTTGGTTTATGATGGTTTAACGTTCCAAAGCGACTCAGGCGATGACTAACGCCGTAGTGAAGGGTTCCGGAAACTTCGACCCCCTGGGGTTCTTTAACGTGCACCGACATCGCGGAGTACGTGGGTCTCTTGCATTTCACCTCTATCGAAATTCGACTGCCGCGACCGGTATCCAACACGCACCTTTCGGGTCAGCAGCCGAGCACCATAACCACTGAGCCACCGCGGCGGCTTTACCTGCGTTAGTTCTATGAACGACATATCCCCAAAACGTCGACTTGTGAAGCCTCCACTCGCTCGGCAGATCAGCAGATGCTGATCGCTCGGCAGGTGTTTTAAAAGCTTAGAATACTCTAGCAACCAGTAAGCACCATCGACGCCTTGTTCACTAGGAAATAGCTTCGCAGAAGGCAGAACAAACCTGAGAGAGCTGTTGCTGAGCACTCTTATGCTTTTACTTCTTTCTTTCGTGCGCAAAATAAATCACACATTTCTTTTTTTAATCTATGTTTTAAGAAACCTCGTTTTTCGCTGCGGGCTTGATATACGAACACTCTTCGCGATCTTGAGCACTTGGTCACCCTGTCATTCCAGCCTTGTGGGCAGTTCATTCAGCGCTTTCGCATTGGAAACTGATGGACACGCCTAAGAGGAGCACGCGAATAAGCCGAGAAAACATAATTTCATGTCCCCTCTCCTTTAGCAATAGTCGCAGTGCGCTAAAGGCAACAAACGCATGATTCAAAGATCAGAAGCTTAGGCAGATGCTTGGAAGATATCGAAGTGGCACCTGGCTGCAGTTGCGATCTACGTACGCCGCGCGTAAGGTAGGAGTGATAGTACAGAGATGCCTGTAAGGTGTTAGGGAGGGGAGGGGGGCGCGGTAGGTGGTGCAGAAAACAGTTATGCCAGGCTTTGCCACGTTGATATCACAACAGAGCGAAGCGAACATGGACAGTGATGAAACCAGATGCTGAGAAATCTAGACCTTACATCAGTGACGGCCCTAACTGACACAATCAACAAGCATTGGCAAGAGGGTGAAATCCCCTAGGAATTGAAACGCGCAAGAATCATATTTGTACCTAAATCAGGCCAGCAGCTAAATGTTGGAAATCTGAGACCATCTCTCTCACATCTTGTTTAGAGAAACTTATATAACACATAGCTCCCAACAGACTCCAAGGATACGCAGAGGATAACAACCTCCTACGCCCCCTCCATGCTTGGCTCCAGAGCCCACCTGTCCACGCAAGAGGTGATGCTCCAGCTTAGCGAACGAGTGATGCGCAAAAGCGCGAACACGAGGGCCATCCTGGGATTAGACTTATACAAGGCCTTTGACAACATGTCAAATGAGGCCATCCTCCCTAACCTATCGCTGCTAAATCCAGGAACCAGAACCTTCAACTACATAAGATACTTTCTAGACAAGAGGACGGCAGAAATGTCGCTCGATGGGACAATCGGATCCAATTCACAACGGGTGTCGGTGGACCCCGTAAGGGTCAGTATTCTCGTCGTTCCTATTTAGCCTGGCACTCGTAGAATTACTAAAACAACTTGAGGCCATCCCAAATCTCCAGCATACTTTCTATGCCAGCGATGTAACCCTCTGGTTCACAAAAAAAATAATGGCGAGATAGAAGAAACCCTACAAAACGCACCCGATACCATAGAAGCTTACGTCGAAACCTTAGGACTAGAATGTCCTCATTCCAAATCGGACCTTCTAATTAAAAGAGGCATTCCGAGGGGACAAAAGTCCAACCTCCCGTCACCCAACATAAATGTACAAGCACAAGGCAAAGTCATTAGACAAGTGAATTCTATTCGGATCCTTGGACTAATCATCCAAGATAAGCGCAGAAACACCGAAACTATCGAAAAGCTAAACGTTTCAGTACACCAGACCACTAGACTGATCCGATGCGCAGCAAACACGCAAAGAGACGTTTAGGAAGATGATATGTGCAGATTGGTGCATGCCTTTGTCATCAATAGGATGACCTACTCCCTCCCTCTCCTCCAATTATACAACGCCAAGAAACTAAAAATTTAAGGAATAATCAGGCAAGCCTACAAGGCAGCCCTAGGCCACCCCAACAACACCTCCATCGAGAAGCTACTGCAACCTGGTCTACACGCTACGCTAGACGAGTTGACTGATGCCTATAGGAAAATACAAGAGCTCATGGGGTCTCGCACCAGTGCGGGTAGATCGATCCTAGAAAAACTCGGAATAAACGTAGAAGCGCTCAACGCGGACACCCGCCAAATCTCTTCCATTGCCAAAAAGGCAATCACGGTAAAACCATTACCGAAAAACATTCGCCTCGTCCACCACGAAGGATGACGCATAGCCAGTGCACAAGCCCTAGTCAAGAAACTCGAGGGCCGATTAGGCGTAATCTACCTAGACGCGGCTGGTTACCCAACAGCCGAGAAATCCTGCGCGATAGCCACTGAGACCGAGGAAGGCTAACTCGCAGCAAACGCGGCATTGCGAACAAACTCCTCAGGTGTAGCCGAAGAAGCGCAAATTGCCTTGGCGCTGACAAATCCACGAGCGGAACTGATTGTCACCGATTCAAAAGCAGTGATCGGAAATTTTGCCAAGGGCAGAATATCTTCCATCTCATAGAGAATTCTGAAGAATTACCCGGCAGACAAAAAAACACTTGAATTGGTCTCGGTGCCGGCTCACTTGTCAAACCCTGGGAATGGGGCAGCCAACGATAAAGCTCGAGGATCTATCGGCCGAGCTGTGGATGCTAACTCTGACGTCGGAATGACAAGGGACGGCCTTAATCCGTACCGCGAGATCACGCGGCCTTACAGGCTAGAAATGCTAATCTTACCACCTCAATATAAAAACCTAACAAAATAAGAGGAGGTACTGTTGAGACTACTCCGAACTACAACTCTCTCTAACCCGGTTGTCCTACGCCATGTGTGCCCGGATAGAGTTAAAGCGAAGTGCAGCAAATGCGGTGGCATAGTCACCTAGTCAGCGTAGACCAAATCTTCTCCACTATCGCTACAGAGGCTCTTGTCACCCGGGCCCGTGGGAGACCCTGCTGGTCAGCTCCGACCTCGAAACACAAGTACAGGTTGTCACAAGAGGTCGCCGGCAGTCTCCGGTAACCATTGTTATGCAGCTTAACTGGCGCTATTCCGCTTTGTCCTTCAGTGTGGATGCGGTCAATAAGTAATTTCTGAAAAAAAATTATCATGTGCCCTAAAATGGGGTTCTTAAAGGGGCTCTAATAATGTTCTGGTATACGTGGGATGATAAAGGACGCTGCTTAACAAATACTGTCCAGGAAGAAATTTTAATGACCTTTCTTGAACCTGAATTATCTGCAGTGAGAATTTGAATTTCAGCATCTGTGCGCCTTTCAATCTTCTCTCGTCACTTTTTACAAGTTGGACGGTAGGCGCAACTCCGAAGCCCCCCCCCCCCCCCCCCCCCCCCCCCTTTGGGGGTAGAGCTTCTTGACAAGCTGGACCGCGTGAGTTAATGGCCGCTGCCAGGGTAGCTGCCTGACGCCTGAAAAATCTAGCCAATAGCCGTCTCTCGACTTGCATACACAGGTGCGAGCGACAGAGGAGGCTGGCAGCATGAAAAAGTCTCCGGGAAGGGCTCGCCACCTTTCGCGCGTGATTGTGGGTTCTCTCCTGCGTTAAGAAGTGTATTGTTTGGCTAAAGCGTTCATGACAAGCCAATTTAGTGATTGAAAGAGTTAATGTACTCTTCTCGAAAGGTACATTGTGAGGGGAGTTTTCTGTGGGTGCCACATGTTGGTGCTTCGTCTTCAGGCCAAGCATTACAGAAATTTCCGGAAACGGAGGAAATTTGGTACTCGCTTGATTGCGACATGTGTAACTAATGTGCTCATAAATACTCATGTAGGCCTTAGTACATATCTCACGACATTTTAAAGAAATTTGCATTAAAAGCGCCTTTATTCAGCTTCAACCGCCAAATAGTCGTGGAGGATATACATGTACAATGATCCGGAATGGCAACCGCTCCTAGTGCTTTGTTGTTGACTGCTTTTTTCGAGGCCTTTGTTTCTAAATGTATCATATTGTGACGTATTTTCCTAGGTGCTCTGAATTGAATCTTTTTCTCATCCTTCGTTGCTTATGTGAGTTGATTTGTCACTGTTTTCTTAATGTTTGTAGATAGCTAATGTAGTGGCGCGACCAGAATAATACGGAACCCAGGAACGGCCGGATAACCACGGAGAGCTGCTATGGACGCGACTTTGCTCTACCGTCTTGAACTATCTGTGCGTGGCGCCGGTGGCACGGACCCACATTTTCCCGCAGGCCTGCCAGCATCATCGCTTAGCTGATATTCGGCTGATAGCAGCGGGCGTTTTGTCGCTTCAGTCTAGGAGTGGCTCGCGCTGGGAACGGGTGTTACCTAGCCCGTTCACGGCCATCGCTTCGACGACGCTAAACTCAGCGCGACATCGACACTAAACTCAACCCACTTCGAGCAAGATAAGTAGTGGCGATGTTGTCCGAAACATCTCAGCATGTTTTGAACATTTGTAACGCTAGGGTTGAAGCAAAGAGGGTAGTACCATGGTGGGCACACTCGCTGCGCGCGGATAGCCAGGCGCTCCTTCCTGGCGTTGATAGGTGGCGCTTATATGCAGTTTCTCCTACTTCCGGCGGTTTTCGCGTGTTTCGTATTATTCTGGCCGCACATGTACATAAAACATCGCATCATTGTAATAAGCACCGTGTTGAAAAAAAATTGCCGAAGGTTTAACTCATCTGAAGCTAGTTATACAAAGCGAAAACAGTTGATATCCGCAGGGTGGTCAGATGTCGCTTGCTGACGACGTTGCAAGGTCCTCTGCGTAGCATTTCGAGATATGCCAGCTTCGCCCGGATCCATGGCTAAGCGTGCACGGCCTAGGCGAGCGGTGCGCAGCTCTTCAACCCCGGCCAGTAGCGCGGCAGATCACGCGGTCTGAGAGCATTAACATTAAATTTGCATGCAGAAAACTAATGTTCAACAGCCTAGCAAGGAAACGTTCACAAGTGGTAGCGAGGTGCTGGAAGTAGTAAGAGAATATGTCTACTTTGGGCAGGTACTGACCGCTGATCAGGATCACGAGAGGGAAATAACTTGAAGAATAAGAATGGGGTGGAGCGCATATGGCAGGTTCTCTCCGATCATCAATGGCAGTTTACCAATATCCCTCAAAACAAAAGTATACAACAGCTGTATCTTGCCGGTACTCATCTATTGGGCAGAAATGTGGAGGCTTACCAAGCGGGTTCAGCTTAAGGTAAGGACAACGCAGCGAGCTATGTAAAGAAAAATGATGGGTGTAACATTAAGAGATAGGAAACTGGCGGAGTGGGTGAGGGGAAAATGCGGGTTAATGACATCCTAGTCGAAATCAAGAGGAAGGAATGGGCACGTAATGCGAAGGCAAGATAACCGGTGGTCCTTAAGGGTTACGAAGTGGAATGCAAGAGACGGGAAGCGTAGTAGGAGGCGGCAGAAAGTTTGGTGAGCGGATGAGACCAAAAAAAGTTTGCGGGTATACGGTGGCCGCAGCTGGCAAAGAAACAGGATTAATTGGAGAGGCAGGGGACAGCTTTTTGCCGTGCATTGGCCACAGTCAGGCTGATTATTACTGTTATTAATACTGATACAGCTCAGTAGTGGAGGAAGAAGGGCTTCGCAATCTTGCTTCTGACCACTCGGTAGTCACAAGCCCGAATTCTTGGCCGATCTCCCAGTGTGGGTATGTGCCATCCTGTCCAAGGCTAGAACAACACTCGGTAGTCTGGAACAGTTCTTCTGTCTTCTACTGTGTGGTGTGTAATATTCATGAAAAATCTCGTGGAGGAGCCGGGTACGCTTCCAGACCCGCGTAGGCTACCGACCAATACGGATCTCACCCCAATTCACCAGCGCCGCGGCCGCCGCCTCCGTGGAGCGTCCTCTGAATTCAGACTTTTTCGAGCTGCAACAAGGGCTACGCAACCTCGGACTGCGGAGGCACCAGCTGCCATGGAAGCTGAAACCAGCCTCCCGGCGCACATACTCTCACACCAGCCACGATCACCCCCATCGTTTCATGGCGACGCGTTCGAGGACGCCGAGGATTGGCTGGAGGTCTTCGAGCGTGTTGCCCGTTACAACGGCTGGAGCGATGACCGTAAGCTCCACAATGTCTATTTCGTGCTTGAAGAGTCGGCTCGGACATGGTTCGAAAACCATGAAGCTTCAATTACATCCTGCAAAGCCTTCTGCCGCAATCTTATAGCCACTTTCTCGAATGCAGACCGTCGAGAGCGGGCAGAAGCTGCGTTACACTCGCGCAAGCAGCGCCACAGCGACAGTGTACGCATTTAATATGAAGACATGACCTGCCTTTTTGAACGCGCGGATCCCAACATGACCTAAAAAGAGTAGCATCGTCACCTCATGCGTGGTGTCAAGCAAGAGCTCTTCGCAGGACTCGTGCGCAGCCCACCGCGCACTGTGGCAGATTTTCTCACCGACGCAGCCACTACGGAGAAGATGCTGGAACAGCGAGCCCCCCAATACAATCGCGACGTCAACACCTTTGGGCCTGATCCCATCTCTAAGCCTATCGGTGTCGACGCGGCCTTACTAAGCGAGCTGGTCCGATCTGTCGTCAGAGAGGAACTGCAGGCCTTCCGGATGCCGTCCGATACACCATCTTTCCCGCCACTGAGTGAAGTCGTCCGGGACGAGGTGTGCCTGGCAGCACAACAGCAGCAAATTTCTGAGGTTCCTCGCCAGCATAATGCAAGGCCCACGTACGCATCCGTCCAACGCCAGGACACTGGTTATGACGTCACTGCCGCGACTTCAGCACTGCTCCCGCCGACCTCCCTCGTGACCACCCTCCGCCAGCCGAACAGCGACCACGAAATAGTGAAGTCTGGCGTGCCCCGGATCGTCGGCCCCTCTGCTATCACTGTGGCGAGGCGGCTCACTTCTACACGACGTGCCTATACCGCCGCCTGGTTTTGCTTGGTTTTGCGCCAGACACGTGCCCACAGAACGGGGAACGACCGCATGAGATAGCATATCATCTGTCGTCGCGCCAGAAGCACATCACGTCAGACCACCGGGAGGCTCGATCCCCGTCGCTGAGGCGCTACCGTTCTCCAAGCTCCCGTCAAGCCGCAGGCTACTCCGGATGCCGTTCTCCCAGTCCACGCCGGGAAAACTGATTCCAGCGGCCTTTGGAGGCAAGGTCGCTGATGCCGGGACTTGTGAAGATCCTCCTACGCCACTGCCACGCGACGATGTTTCTCTGGGAGCGAGTAGCGACAGCATCCGACGCGCTACCTCCGATTCGTGCGTTAAAATTGATGGAGTCGACGTGACCGCTTTGCTGGATACTGGTGCCAATTATTCTGTCATGTGGCTTGCCCTTGCCCTAGAACTGAAGAACGCTTTGGCGGGGTGGTTGGGGCTTAGCATTGGCACTGCTGGGGGTCACCTCATTATCCCCGCCGGCAGGTGCACAGCTCATGTCGATATCCGTGGTTTTGTGTATGTCGGCGAATTTGTAGTCATCCGTGAGTGTTCGGGGGACTTCATCCTCGGTCTCGGCTTTCTGCAGACTGACGGTGCTGTCATTGACCTACACGAAACACGGGTCCTCGACGAAACGAGCCGTGGCGCGCACTCACTTAGACGATTCACGCTACAGTGCTCTGCGACTTGTTGACGATGACGGAATGGTTCCACCCAGGTCCAGTGTGCTAGTCCTCGTGAGAAATGATTTATTCCACGACTACGAGGGTGTCGCTGATAGCCACGTATCCCTGCTGCTCGAGAAGGGAATAGCCGTCGCTCGCGGGCTCGTCCAACCACAGGACGGTTGTGCTAGTGTGCTTCTTACAAATTTTGGCAACTAATTGCAGCACCTCACTAAGGGCACTGCTGTCACCTTCTTGCATGACTTCGCCGTGTTGCCTCAAGTGTGGGGCCTTTAGACAAGGCCTCAACACCTGGCCCCACCATGCCCTGCCATTCCGTCCGTCAGAATCAATCCGGACTCGGCGCCTGCGAAGAAGACTCTTCTCTCGGCGCTTCTACCCGACTTCGCGGGTTGTTTTGCCACAAGCTCCAGGGTCGGTTGTACGTCTGTCGCAATACATCGCATCATCACCGACGAGACTACACCACCTATATGCAGCGCCATACCGCGTTTCCTCAACGGAACGTGAAGCCATTAAAAGGCAAGTGGACGAAATGGTCGCCGATGATGTCATTAAACCGTCGACAAACCCATGGGCGTTACCAGTGGTCCTCGTCAAAAAGAAAGGCAACGCCTTGAGATTTTCTGTCGATTACCGTAAACTGAACAACGTGACAAAAAGGACGTTTACCCGCTCCCCACGATTGATGATGCACTTTACAGACTACGTGATGCCAGGTTCTTTTCTTCCTTAGATCTTAAAAGCGGGTACTAGCAGATAGAGGTGGACGAGCGAGACCGCGAGAAAACAGCTTTTGTGACGCCTGCTGGTCTATACGAATTTAAGGTGCTCCCGTTTTGAGTGTGCTCAGCGCCGGTCACTTTACAACGCATGATGAACACTGTCTTATCTGGGCTCAAGTGGCAGACGTGGCTCGTATACGTGGACGATGTTGTCATTTTCTTGCCCACCTTCGAGCAACACTTGGAGCGGCTACGCACAGTGCTCCGGGCGCTCCAATGTGCGCAACTTATACGCAAGCCTGAGAAATGCTTTTTCTCATGTAACCCCTCATGTGACCCCTCATGTAATGTCCCCTGTGGACCCTTGAGGACACAATAAATAAATTTCGGTTTTCAGGAGCTTCGCTTCCTCAGCCATGTTGTCAGCGCGCGCAGTATTCTCGCAGATCCGTACAATACCACCGCTGTCTCAGTTTCCCGCGTCCCACTGACACAAAGACTCATGACGTTTGTGGGGCTGTGCTCTCACTATCGACGATTTTTTCAAGATTTCTCCAGAATAACTGAACCCTTAACAGCGCTGACCACAGTCAACACATCCTTCGTGTGGGGAACGGACCAAGAGGATGCTTTCGTGGAGCTCCGCCGCCACCTGCAACGTACACCAATACTCGCCCAATTCGATGACGCCGCAGCAACCGACCTACACACTGATGCTAGCAACGTAGGCCCGGGAGTGGACCTGGTACAGTGTCAGGATGGCGCCGAACGAGTCATCGCTTATGCAAGCCGTACACTTTCGCGCTCGGAATGCAACTATTCAACGACTGAGAAAGAATGTCTTGCGGTAGTCTGGATTTACACTAAGATCCGCCCATACCTCTAATGAAGACCCTCCCGCGCTCTCAGTGATCGCCACTCGTTATGCTCAGCCTAAAAGACCGGTTGGTGCGGTTGGTGACGTGGAGCCTCCGTTTACAGGAGTGCGACGTAACGGTCGTGTACAAGTCGGGGCAGAAGCACCGAGATGCGGATTGTTTATCCCGCGTGCCAGTGGACCTGGCTTCCCCGGAAATCACTCAAGTCTTCTATTTCCTTGGCGCTGTTAGCGCAACGGTTATGGCACAGCTTCAAAAGGAGGATCCAGAGTTAGCGCCGCTGATCGCGTACCAGGAAGGCTGCCATGGTCCCCGCGTTCCTAGTGTTTTTTTCGTGGGCTCCAAACTTTCACTGTGCAAAACGGCGTCCTCTACAAGCGCAACTTTGAGAGCAACACCGTAACGTTTCGTCTCGCAGTCCCGTCACAGTTGCAACCTCATATCTTGAGCGCTTGCCACGACGAACCATCTGCCGGCCACCTGGGAGTCAGTCGCACCTTAGCAAGGATTCGGCAGAGGTACTACTTGCCCAGATTACTTTCATCAGTGCGGACATATGTCAAAACCTGTCGCGACTGCCAACGCCGTAAGTCTGCTCCTTTCAAACCCGCCGGATTTCTTCACCCAATAGCGCCTCCGAAGACGCCTTTCAAACAAGTAGGAATGGACTTACTCGGCCCTTTCCCGAAGTCATCCACTGGAAAACATTGGACTGCTGTCGCGACGGATTATTTGACGCGGTACGCTGAGACAACGGAACTTGCAAAGAGAACTGCTGTCGAAGTAGCTACGTTTTTGTACACAACATCGTGCTGCATCATGGCGCTCCTGCAGTTATCATTACTGACCGTGGAGCTGCTTTCACGGCCCTCTTGATTATGGCGGCTATAGGCGTACTATAGCATGCCGCCCACAGGCAAATGGTCTGGTGGAACGCCTTAACAGAACCCTGGCCGACATGCTCTCCATGTATGTGGATGTCGAGCATAAAACATGGGACCAAATTCTCCCATACGTAACATTCGCTTACAATACGGCCCTGCAGGAGACAACTCGGTTCACGCCCTTCGAGCTTGTCTTCGGCCGTCCAGTTATTACGCCTTTGGATGCCATCTTGCCCGTTGACCCCGAGTATGACCGGCTGCCTGATCATGACGTCGCCGCTTTCATTCAGCGGGCTGAAGAAGCACGTCAACTGGCCAGGCAGCGAATACACCGTCAACAGCACGCCGACGGTGACCGCTACAATCTCGGACGGCGATTTATTACGTACGAGCCAGGCGGCCGTGTGTGAGTTTGGACACATGTTCGTCTCCGTGGGTTGTCTGAAAAATTACAGCGCCGATACTTCGAACCTTACCGTGTTATCCGCCGCATTAGCGACGTGACGTACGAAGTTTCACCGGCAACCCCAGCCCGCCCATCGCGCAGACCATGAAGCCGTACCATGACCGTCCTGCTGATTGTCTTGACGCTGAGTGCAGCCGGTTCTCTGTCGTAATAACTGCGTTAAACTTTGCGCGTCTAACCCATTTTCCCCATCGTGAAAGCGGGCCGCATCAAGGCGATGCTGCAGAGGAGGGAACAATGATACAGCTCAGAAGTGAAGGAAGGAGAAGGGCTTCGCCATCTTGCTTGTGAACACTCGGCAGTCTGGAAGAGTCCTTCTCTCCCCAACTGTGTGGCGTGTAATATTTCCACCGTAAAACAGCGCGCTTACACGGGACGAAGAAAGAAGACACGCACAAGCACAGCGCTGAACTTACAACTGCGTGGTTTATTGCATTGCTCGCAATAAATACCAGAAAGGAATAAAAAAAAACAATAAACAGAGGAAGGCGAGGAAGATATCCTCCAGTCACATCATGTCGTCAATGGTTATTCAAGATATTTAATCTCTTTTCTTGTCAGTGCCATCGATGGAGTGGTCCGGCAACTATCCTTAATGCAGTTAGTGTAATATTCGTCACAATATTGTGACGAAGACGAAGCTGGCAGTGGCGCGGGACGGAGCGCCCGCGCTAGGCCAGCGGCCATTAAATCATCTCATAGCCATGGTTCACCACGTCTCATTCTTCGGCTGGCCGCCGCATAACATTTGGTGTGAGGTGCTGGGGTCCCTTCATCGCCATCCTGGTCACGGAGCTTCGGCGTCCTGGGCCTGCCGTGGACGTCGGCCGTGAGTACCTGGTCAGCGCCGCACGGCCGTGCCCCAGCCCGCCCGACCTGCACCGACCTCGACGCTCACTCCAGCCCCGTCCCCCGCCCGGACCACACTACACGACGACCCAAGACCCGACGGACCCAAGACCCCACCGACCCAAGACCCCACTGACCCAAACCTGAAGACACCGTCCCCCTGCCTCTGCCGTTCGGTGCGTCCAGAGACCTCGGCCGTCAGCTCCTGGCACCCTACGGCCCGGATGCTTCGTGGACCAGGACTCATTCTCTCATCTTTCTCATCGTGGCGGCCAGCACTGCACCATCTTCTACATATTGTTCGATCCTTCACTCAAGACCATCGCCATTTCGCCGTCTGTTCGTCACCGATCGGGACGATCGCTCGGAGGCCCCGGCCCGGGTAGTGTGACGAAGACGAAGCTGGCTGTGGCGCGGGACGGAGCGCCCGCGCTAGGCCAGCGGCCATTAAATCATCTCATAGCCATGGTTCACCACGTCTCATTCTTCGGCTGGCCGCCGCGTAACAATATTATCTAAGGAAAACCCGATAAGTGGCGTAGATTTCAATTATGGAATCAACAAACATTTGCAACAAACTGCGCCAGCCATCCGGTTACAGCATAGAGCTACAGAAGTGAATACTGAGGAATGAAACACTCAGGTGTTTGCTAATAAGTAATGACTCCATAATTGCAATTTTCTCCACAATCTTGGTTTACCTTACCTAAAATGCACCAAGTGCGTTCTTGTTAAATAAGAGGTGTGAAGTTCTGCCGTAAGTGTACTCTGTCGTAAGTGTGGCCAATATCCGACTGGCCAGAAGTGAGCTAAAGAGATCCTATGCTTTGCAAGAGCAAAGAAAATTTTCAGCTGCTTCGCACAGAGCCTTCCAATCACAGGCGCAATATTAGGCCGCGGTGAGGGAGCGATTGAATTTTCGCTCTCTCCATTAGCTTGTCAGGGTATGTCTATTGCTCCAAAGAGAAGTGAGATGCGCATCTGCTTGGGGTTGATCGTCTTTGCGCTGCATTGTTTTGTTGTGCTTGGTGCTATTTGTCGGGATCGAAGAAGCCCATTCTTCAAGCGGTTTAGAAGGATGTTGGTTAAGATAGAGGCGGAGTCTGTAATAGGGGTAAAGAGGCCGTTGAACGGTGGCGACGTTTCCCTCTTGGGAGAGTGATGCTGGTTTCAATGAGAAAGTGGGCGCTGCCAAATTGTTTGGTAGGTTTCGCCAGAGCGGTTCCTCTGAATGCATGCCCGTGCGAGATGAACATTAGTGTCTCGTGTAATGGAGCTGACACCTGGCTTGAGCTCTTTACTGCGGACGAGAGAGAGGTGTGGTTTTGAAGACAGGTTTATCCGAAACCTGCCGACCGAGCTGGATGAGGGGTATCCCCAGGCTTGGTGATGGCTGTAGAAGTCCCCTTGGGAATTGGTTTAAACGGCGTCTACAGTTTCTGGTAAGCAGAGCAGCATTCAGTACGGCGTACCTGTTCATCAGCCGAATAGTATAGTTGCCCTTCACGCTGCACGTCACGATTACTGAATCGGTGTAATGATGTGCGAGTATTGAGTATTGACGAGTATTGATGTACGGGATGTCCGCATTAATAAATGGAAATGCTTTTGGAGCAATATAACAGTCATGGTGGGCAGAGCGGAGCATGAGGAGTGTGGCGCAGCCACACGTGCAAGACCGCGAGGTCTGGAGCGTGCGGAGAGGGTAGTAAAGCTCACGTGGCCAGGTAACGTGCAAGTAGCTTTGGAGTTGGCCGTAAGCAGAACTGCAATCATAATGAATTGTACTTTCGCGTGATGGCTTCTGCCGTGTGGAGTTGGCGCTGAAAGGGGTGGAGCTTGTCTACCGAATTCATGAGTTGAGTGAGCTGCTGTTGCATCAGCAGTTGTGCTTACGCAAACGTGCTGATTCGCTCACTTCAGAGCAGAGTCTCCCATCGTAACTTTACGTGGCTTGTATTTTCGTAATTTTAGTAAATTTAGCCAACCACGTCTGCTGCATATGGCCAACGACGTCTGTCTGTGCTGTCCTGGGAGGTTAGGACAATGGATGACTAGCGTGCTGTGGGGTTTGGTTCGTTGCATTTTGTGGGCTTGATGTGTATGCTAGTATACAGTGGCTGATAGCCTTGAGTGAGGCGACGAAGCCGCTTGCCCTAGTGTCACTGGGCGGGCGTGGGAGCCCGCAGGCTGGTCTTTATGCGGAAAGAATAGCGCTGGTGAGTGATTTGTGAGGTGTATTGCCAGCAGATGGCAGTACGGGGCGCTTAGAGCAGCAGTGTCTTTTGCTGGTGAAGTAGACAGGGCTACCGGCATTTCCTGCAAAAATGTGGAACGACTGGTCGCGGGCCCACCGAGCCTCTCCGCGCCTTAGTTACCTTGTAACGTGCAAGTAGCGTAAACGTTAAAAGAAGAAAACGCTGCGCTATCTGCTGATCGCGACAGCTTACGGAACATGCTCCTTGCTTTTGAGCTTCGGCTGACCGATTTGGAGAAGTACTCTCGAAACAGAAACCTGGAAATTAAAGGGCTTCCCGAAGCTGACAACGAAAACCTCCCTGACATCTTCCAAAAAATTGGAGAAGTAATCGAAGTGCCCATAACAGCTCAAGATATTGAAGCCTGCCACCGGGTTCCGGCTAAGAAGTTGACATGCCCAAATGTGATAGTGCAGTTTCGCAACCGATCGAAGCGTGATGCTTTCCTGAGTAAAGCAAAAGAAGTCAAAGCCACAACTGCTGATCTTGGTTACACTGATCTTGGTCAGACTGAAAGTTCTGCCGTGTATATTAACGAACACTTGTGCCCTACTCTGAAAAAGCTAATGAGCCTGACTGTGGCGAGGAAAAAGGATAAAAAATGGAAGTTTGCCTGGACAAAGAATGGCAAAATTTTCGCCAGGCAAAATGAGACTTCCACAACTGTGCGCATCACCTGCATGGGCGACTTGGACAAGATTGTCTAAGCCGCTGGTGCTGGTCACGCAGACCAATACTGCCGTCCTCAGAACACTATGCTATACCTGGAAAACAGTTTCCCTTGCAACATTCCTTTAAAGTGTTGTACACAGAACACAGTTTTTGCAGTCCATATAAATTCGCGATCTCTTATATCTAAACAGGAACATGTTTCAAACTTTCTTGATCAGTGCCGCATCCAGTTCGATGTGATAATGTTCACAGAAACGTGGTATCGTCTAGACAGTGACATGCTATCTATAGACGGGTACAGACATTATTTTTTAAACAGAAGTGAAACTCGTGTTGGGGGCGTTGCGATGCATGTCAAGCAAAACATATCCTCCGACATTTTTAAACCATTTACGCGGATCACTAGGGATTATTAATCGTTGTGCGTACAAGCCGAAGAACAATTGTTTACTGTGGTATATCGGCCGCCAACTGGCCGCCATAGCATTTTCTTCGAGTTCGTTGAAGAAGTATTAGACTATGTTGCAGATAAAAATTATCGCTTGCTACTAGGTGGTGACTTCAATGTAAACATGGGCAGTGATAACGTTCATTCTTTACAGCTGAATAATATAGTGACTTCGTGCGGCTTCAAAAATGTGATTTCGACACCAACTCGCGTTTCGCTGCCAGGACAATCATTGCTTGATCAGTTCATTGTAAACGCAGACACAGCAGTTGAAACTGCGGGCACTATAAGCTATGACATAAGTGATCATAGCCCCATCTTTATATCATATTCAAGCAATCTCTCCAAGAAAAAAATGCTTAAGCCTCCAATAATCTCTCGGTGCCTATCGACAGCAAACATGGATTCTTTTCGCGCGTGTGTTTCAGACGGTGACTGGTCTCTTGTATATGAGGAAACAAATGCGAACGATGCCTACAATGCATTCCTCTCTATTTTTCGCCGTTACTATGACACCTGCTTTCCATATAGACTAGTGAAATCGAATGGAAGTATAAGAAAGCCTTGGGTTGGGCCCGATCATCTGAAAATGATAAAGAAGAAAAACAAACTTTTCAAAAAATTCCTGGACACCAGAGAGCCATCGGCTTTCTTAAAATTCAAGAAATGCAGAAATAAGTTAAATGCGGAGCTAAGGAAAGCGAAGAAATTGTATTATAATAACCTTTTTACAAATACGTTAAAGAGTCGTCCTCATATGGCATGGAATGTTATAAACATGGTGTTGAAGGGCCGAAATCCAAGGTTTTCAGCGGCAGAATTTCTAAGCAATACAAACCTCTCCGGTGTTGACTTAGCGGAACACTTTAATACTCATTTTGTCAACTTGACAAATACACAAGATAGCCTGGAAGCAGATTTCACCTTTCCATCTCGCTGCAGTGACACTCTTTTTCTTCCGCCAACCGATGAGGCAGAAATCTGTTCCACATTTCTGAACTTACATAACAGTAATGCCAAAGATGCTGACGACTTGCAAATAAAGCCGGTTAAATACGTTATTGATATCATCGCACCCTATTAAGCATGAAATGCTTTTAGCTCCCGTTGTCGGCAGTGTGGTGACGTCACGCCGAGACCGAGAGCCAACATCCGGGCACTGAAATCCACTCATCCGGGCACGGAAATCCACTCATCCGGGCACTGAATTCCAGTCATCCGGGCTCTAAAACGAGAACATCCGGGCACCGTACGAGACTTCACGAGATTTAACGAGACTCTCTAAGCCCTCCTACGCGACCGGCATGCAAGCGCCGGTTGGTCTCCAAACGAGACAAAAAATAACTGCTGCCAGTGCCTTCTCAATGTTTATCAAGATATCAGTGGAGCTGTGGGTTTGATAATGCACGGAATTATAATTTCCGATTTCTAATAACGCGTGCAAAAAGCACATAAATGCCATGTTGCACTTCGTTGTCGTATGTGATCCGGGGGAGAAGCGCTGCGTTCAAAGGGCAAGGCATCGCGCCGAACGGGTGGTGGCGTTCCTCCCTTCCTTTACGTGCGGTTCGGGTGTCCACCGAGATGGCAGAGAATTACTGCGCCATTTCCTTTCCTCAAAAAACCTTGCGTTCAAATGGCAAGGCATCGCGCTGAACGGGTGGTGGCGTTCCTCCCTTCCTGTACGGTGCGGTTCGGGTGTCCACCGAGATGACATTAGGCCCGTAAACATTTCATGCTTACTCTACTCTCGTTTACGGGAGAGGCAGAGATTTTTTATCGTATATATTTAACTTAGTACTTGAATCAGGCTGTTTTCCAACCGCTATGAAGAAAGCAAGAGTATCCGTTATACATAAGGGGGGCGAAAAGAATGATATTAATAACTATCGACCGATATCTATACTTCCTGTATTTTCAAAAGGACTAGAAAAACTAATATTTGCACGTATTAACATCTTTTTCTTGAAGCATAGCTTACTAACCGACTGCCAGCACGGTTTCCGAAAAGGCAGGTGTACTGAAACGGCTTTACTTACAATGAAAGAACTTATAATTAACAACATTGACAACAACTACCTTACACTCGGCATATTTATTGACTATAGCAAAGCTTTTGACCGTCTAAGTCATCAAATATTATTACACAAACTGTTTGCATATGGCTTACGTGGTGTATGTCATTCGTTGCTTGAATCTTACTTATGTGACCGCCAACAGTGTGTTTCTATTGACAATATCTGCTCGTCTTTTCAAACAGTTACCTCTGGCGTACCTCAAGGTAGTGTTCTGGGGCCGTTTTTGTTCAATGTATATATTAATGACGCTGTTGAAAATAGAAATACTGCATCATTTGTGCTTTATGCTGATGATATGAGCATGTTTGTTTCTGGCAAACATATTAGTGCAGTTCTAGCGGAAGCTCAATCTGAATTGCTGAAAATTTGGGATTGGTCCAATCTTAATGGACTAAAAATTAATACAACTAAAACTAAAGGTGTACTGTTCAAAGCCAGAAACAAACATGTGGATATAAACCACCCTCTTGTACTTGGTGCTGAAGTGATAACAATAGTTGATAAACTTAAAATATTGGGTGTAACCTTCTCCGCTGATATGACATGGACTAGTCATATTATCAAAACACCTATCAGCAGCAGCAGGTGCAGTATCACGATGCCGGCAGCTCTTACCAGTGAAAGCCAGACTCCAAGTTTACCACGCTCTTTTTGCTTCTAGAATTAATTACTGTACACTTGTGTGGGCTACAACGAGCCTTAAGAATCTGTGCATTCTTCATCGTTTGCAAAAGAAAGCTTTGCGCTACATTGGCAATCTCCCACGACTACATGCAACCGGCCAGTTATTTGCAGATTTTGGCATTATCAATGTGATGACTGTCTTTGAATTCCGCTTAGTCTACTCGTTGTTCTTTTCAAGTGAAGATTTTAAAGCATTTTTAACCGCTTCTTCTTGCTTAACTAGTCAAAGAAGTGATCCCCGAACCCGTGCTTTAGACATGTGGTTTCTACCACATCGTCGCACGGGATACTTGCTTCAATCAGTTACATACCAGGTTCCCTTTGTGCTGAATAAACATGAAAAACTGCGTGCTGATTTCACTACTTTTACTCGGAGACAAGTTCTCGAATATTTCATGAAACGTTGAAACAATCCTTTTGATGCTTTGATTGTATCCCTTTGGTAATACCATCAGGTTGCACTGTTATTTCGGTAACCACATATCTATTCTTTATACCTGTGTTTATACCTGTGTTTATACCTGTGTTTATACCTGCGTTTATACTGCGTTTATACTGCCTTTATATTGCGTTTATCCCTGTGTTTATCCCTGTGTTTATGCCTGTGTTTATGCCTGTGTTTATGCCTGTAATATTTTCCATGTAAAGCAGCTTCCTGCTAAAACTGTCGCCTGCTGATGTATGCGAGGGCCCTCGGCACTCTCAAGCAGTGAAAAACTGCTTTTTCGCTGAGGTGCACCCCAACCTAGAGTTGGAAAATAAACATTGAATTGAATTGTGTAGGAGGACTTCATGGCAGTGTTTGCAGAAACGCGGCCACGACCAGAGACCTTCTGGGTGCGCTTATAGGCTTTCATCTTTGTAGGGTACAAGGGATTGCGCGCACTATGGTCTCCTCTGCACTGAAAACAGTGGAGGTCACACTGGTGGAGCTTAGAGGTAGGAGACTCTTCCGAAAGAAGCAAAAAGCCTCCGTGCATGGACGCACACCGGCACGGTGACCGATAAAGCGGCAATTTTGAGCGTTTAATAGCCCGGGGTCGGTGGTAGTGGATACGGGTCACCATTCGGCCGTAAAGGCAGTAGCTGGGTAGTTGGGGCCAATGGAATGTCAACACTATGTGACGACGCCGCCAGCGAGGAGCAGTGAGGTGGCAGTTTAATCTGATGTAGTGCCACCGCAGCATCCGCAAGGTCGGGCGGAATGCCGTGGATGACACTACGTAAGCACGCTACGCTACGAGAATACGCTACGTAAGCGCCCACAGTGCTGTTTTCATTGACGTAATCGATGATTTCCATGCTGATTAATTTCTGATTCGACGATTCTCAATTACTTCCAACGGCGACGAGATTTCGGTGCTTGCGAATGCAAGCGCTGACATGCAGTTCCTTGGAGGGTTACGGCAAGGCCAGCAGTACGGAGGAGAGCGCCGGCTACCAGCCATTGTGGCATGCTCGCGAGCCGAATTTTTATTCTAAGGCGGAGAACAATTGTTTTAGGCTTCGCATGCCGATTAATTGGTTGAACGACAATCTAAGCGGAGTACGTTAAGTTTATGGGTAGCATCCCGGTGGCATCTCCTATCCTCAAGAAGCACTCTAGTCTGGGCTAGTTGGTTCATGATTTAGGAGGAAAACGGCGCAAAAAAACGTGGACAAAAGAGACAAACACGACAGGACCGGCGCCGGTCCTGTCGTGTTTGTCTCTTTTGTCCACGTTTTTTTGCACCGTTTTCCTCCTGAATCTCTTATCCTCTCCACGACCGAAACGAAGCGGTAAATGGGGCCGTTGCAGCCGAGGACGCCGGGCTCGGCGCCCAATCGCTTGACGCAGGGAGGCGGCGTGTTAAGAGTTGGTTATGCGCTGCCGCGGATCGCTCAGAATTCAAGTTCGACCACTGGCAGTTTGGTGGTGCTATAGCGCTGACGAGGAGTTCCGCAGAATGGAGGTTTTGTGTCTCGGCGTTCCTTTGCTGTTGTTGCAAAGAAAGCTTGTTCCCATAAGGTTTGTACAGAGTAGTGCCACTATACCAGTCAGTGTCACTGTCGAAAAAGCTGACCACAATGCGCTCACCACGCCTGTGAACTTTAGGGCATGGAGCCTTTTATGGCAACTTTATGCGGAATTTTTCCTGTGGATAACTTTGTGGATAGAATTTCATGCGAAAGAAATCTGCTGACAGCTTTTGTTCACAGCGTACAGGTGCGTTCAGTTAATTGGGCTAAAGGACATGGGGTGCGATGATTGTTGGCAGCAACCTCGAAACATTTTAGCGTCTTTGGTGAGTAGCCTGCAGTCATGGAGTTCATGTGTCTGTTTGTAACGGGTGCACTTGAAGGGGTCGCAGGTTAGGTAAGTTGGAGAAGTCGCAGCACAGTCCGAGCATACCACCTTTGGATAATAATTTCAACAGCACCTTCGGAATTCACTCCAGGGTCAAGAATGGGCACGCTGAACTAGTGCAATTATCTTCCGGGTAAATGGACTGCGGTTCACTCTTCGCTCACCGTAGCAGAAGACACAGTGCAGCTTTTTCTTTTCCTCAGCCGCGGCGTAGGCGACATGCAGTGCGTTGTACCCCCAGAATGTGTATGAGGAAATCAGTGAAGATTTAGAGATCTTCTACAGACGTGGAACACATTTCCTGCACTGTCTGTTAAGGACGTTTTTCCCCACTGACTCTGGCAACTTCATGAATCACGTTAGCTAGAAGTTCAGCGGATGCCGCACGAAGGAGAACGTACTAGCATTGCTCATGTCCAGCAGGATTGATTTGCAGCTGTGTTTTTTTTTCCTTACAGGTCTCAAACAAGTTTCCTCAGAAGAAAATACAAACAAACAAGAACAGCTACAGACCCGACGTGCTTCTTTGCCAAGAAAGCGCTCGTCAGGTGTTCGCAGAGAGTGTTCTGCAGGAGCCCACTGGCCCGGTGCGCAACATTAGAGGGAAAGAACGAGGGGAAAGGGACGAAGACAAATCGGCCGCGTCGGCCACCTGCAGAAAGCGTTCTACTCCTAGATGGTCTGATGCGCCAAGCTCCCCCCTCCCTTTCTGCGACTGCACCGCTTTATCACATCTCCGTTGTCGTCTGCAGCGATTCGGACAGCCGCGGAAGCGTTATAGCAGACATCAATACTGCACGCAAGAAAGATCTCGGATTCCTTCCAAGCCGTTTTTTTCGCGACTATGCCCGCACGTCTCGCCTTGGTTCCGCTTTCCTCTTTTTCTTGAGGCTCGCTCGATGGGAGGCTCCGTTCGATGAACATTTTCGGCGGCACTTTTCCCTCCCAAACTCGCGCACAGTGCGTCGTCGTGGAGCCCGATATAAGGAATAATAAAGTTTTGGCTACGCGGAGTGAGGCCAGGAAGTGAAAAGAAACAGGTTTCGTATTGATCTAGTCATGAAGAAGCCGCGAGCGAGAGCCGCGCGTGATTTACGAGCTGTTGCAGCTGATGATGATGATCGTGGGCGTGATGACGATCGTGCTGGCCTCCCTTTCCTCTCCCGCCCGCTCGCGCCTCCGCCGGCGCTGATTGGCTCAGCCTGTCTCGCTGGAAACTTTGGTTTAAGAGCGCAGGAAAGGTGCGTTTCAATATTTGAAAGGCTCCCCGCCCGGTGGGGCAATAAACCTGCCGCCGCGAAATTGCGGCCAGCGCAAAACCCCAGCGCTCATTGCTGCGGCGCTGGTTGCCGCTGGCTACGAAAAAGAGCAAATGCGGGAATCGAGGCAGGGAGAGGGCGACGGCCCCTTTCTTCTGGCGATGGGCTCTCACTTGCCGCAGGTATAGTGCTACCGCAGGGGTGAATTGAATTCGCTTCGAGCGCGTCTTGGGTCGAAGCGGCCGCCGTCTGCCGCCGAGTCTGTGCGAAGCCAATACGCTACGCTTGGCCAAGGAATTAGAATCGATGCACGCGGCCAGAGCAGGCCTTTAGCCCTTGCCCCCTCAAATCGGCGGTGATGGGCTTCGGGGTTTTCACCCACGCCGTTCGCGCATAGCGCTGGAGGCGACGGTCGAACGCTGTCAGGGATTTCGTTTTCTGGCGTTCGATAACATTTAATATGTTAATACCTCAGCGACTGTATCCGAGAGGTCATTTGGGCACACGGCTCAGGTTCCTCGGAGTGGGTATCAGGAGGAGCACTCCTTCTCCGTGTACCTTTGGCGCTTCTAATAACATTAGTCATTGACGAACGTTGCGCAGTGTAAAGTGCGACTGACACTAAGAGCGAGGAGAAAAGACACACACATATGCTGCTGTCGCTCTCTGTTCCCGTCATCCCTCCCGTCTCTTGCGTTTCGCGTCGTAGAACGTTCGTGAATGGAATGGAAAATATTGTATTTTGAGGAAAGGAAAAGCCGCTGTAACTGTCTCACATCTCAGCGGATGCCTCAGCAGCACCATAAGAGAATGGTTAAAGTAGGGAGAGAGAGAGAGAGAGAAAGGAATTTTAATGAGGAAAAGGTGGAGAGGTCGGCCGGTGGCAACATGGCCCTGGCCTGCTACTCCACACAGGGGAAAAGAAAGGGGAGGGAAAGGAAAGTAGGGAGGGACAAAAAATATGGTGGGCGAGTTTAAAGGAATGAAAAATAATAGTGCCCGTAGGCAACACCCTCTCAAGAGTTTTTAGAGGGTGTTGCCGTAGGGAGGGTCAAGGGAACGACAGAAAGGTGGGCCGTAGTGGAGGGTGGAAGAATAATTACAACCACCTGTAATCCGTTCCATATACAACAGTCAGCGCTGACAAATCTAGCAAGTCTAACGCGCAGGCTAAGTTCTCGGCCAGAAAGCAGTTCGCCATCCAACAAAAATTAACACAGGCATTAAGGTATTTCGTTGTGACATATCCGAAGTACCGTGACTGCTGTTACCAAAGCGGTGGTTTCGCAATGGAACATCCGCCTCGCATATCGCAATAGGTGGCCATAGGACAGGGTTACTTGAAGAGATATAGAAGAGGCCTTTGTCCTGCGATGGGCGTAGTCAGTCTGATGATGACGATAACATCTCTCAGCACACAGGATGTGAGTGCATGGTAAAAGCAACTCGTTATGAGAAGCGGGAACGCGCAGTAGCTGTTTCCTTAAGGGGTACACTTTGGAGGAAATTGGGGAAGAAATGCGTCATTGAATACGCCATGACTACGTCTGAATACGCCTTTTGCCTCGGCTCTCCAGACAGGATGGAAAAATGGAATGTATATGTGCGTGTACATGTTTTTGATGAGATTCACTGGTCACTGAGCGCCGCCGCGCTGGCTCAGTGGCTATGGTGCTCGGCTGCTGACCCGAAAGACGCGGGTTCGATCCCGGCCGCGGCGGTTGAATTTCTTTGGAGGAGAAATTCGAGGCCCGTGTACTGTGCGATGTCAGTGCACGTTAAAGAACCACAGGTGGTCGAAATTTCCGGAGGCCTCCACTACGGCGTCTCTCATAGCCTCAGTCGCTTTGGGACGTTAAACCCCATAAACCAAACCAACCAAATATACCAAATCACTGGTCACTGACCATGGTCATACACAAATGACGTTTCGGGAAGATTGTGAACAAGGGAGCCGTAACGCTCCCGAAACGGCATTTATGTCTGACCGTGGTCAGTGACCAGTGAATCTCATCAAGCCATGATTCCTGACCAGACTGTATGCCGTCGAACCCTTGACTGCATGTACATCTTACCTGATTCTGTCGAAAATGAATGAATGAATGAATGAATGAATGAATGAATGAATGAATGAATGAATGAATGAATGAATGAATGAATGAATGAATGAAAAGAAACAAACAAGGGAGAGCTGCCCTCGGGATGTGGATCCAGATTAAGCACCACTGTGCGAGGTGCTTTCGTGTTTTCACATCGCAGAACAGAAAGGCACCTGACATTTCGCCGTCACTGAAATGAGACCGCGGTGTAATTCGATCCTGCTACCTCATTGTCAGCACACTAACACCGCAGCCATAAAGTGACTGTTGCATGTTTTATGAAAGTGCTGAAAAGTCCAACCTGTGAAATGCAGGATATGTCATGCGGGCAGTTTCTTACACCAATGCACAGTGTTTCTGGCAGCATATCTTTGACGCCATTTTCGCGCCAGCAATCCCAGCAGTGAAAATCGATACAGAAATTTGGCCCCAAATAGTATTGGCGGGAAAATGTTCATGGTTCCATCAAACCAGGTGCCGTGATAAAAGGATAACATTTGTCGTACTGCTGACATTTTTGCGAGGCAGATTGGCCCGCAGCTCCTACCTTTTAATGGGAACTCGGTTTCCGTACGGATACTACGTACAACTGAGAAGCAGCGGCATGCATGCTGAGCGCCACTTTATTCTCCTTTTTCTGGAAGCCAGTGAAGACATTATTTGGTAAACCGATGTCGTGGGGAAGCCAGTTTAACGAATTATGAATAGAGCCCATTTTGTATACATAAAATTGGGCTACACTTCGACAGATACTCTAGGAATTGGCAAAAATGTCCCACTCCTGAAGAAATTTGTGTCCGAGACTTACCATACAATTTATCGCCTGCTTTTCAATAAAGTTCTACAGCGCCTTTGTAATGGTGCGTTTCTTTGCAGTGTGTAGGTCATTGTACGAGGGCCCTTTCCCCGACGGCATTAAAGTGGCGTTTGTCATCGCACCTAACCTGTCTTTATTTCCAGCGCGACTCTTTCGTGCATGCTTGCACTCTTGACAAGGCAGACTAATAAGCGTATGGGGTTGCTTTGCTCGCCGTCACTGCGCTTTCGAAAAGGGCTCGACAAGGACCAATGTGTCGCAAGAAGGTGTTCTCACTTAAGGGAACAGCTAAAATCAATGCTCTCACAGTGATGGCGCCGGCGTTATGCGCATGGATTACACCACATTAGAGAAAGTTATCAATTCTTCAGCGTTCGCCACACGTTAACCTCCGTTAATCACTACTCACGCTGTTTGCCGTATTATCTCTCCGCTATCTTGCTTGTCCATAAAAAGTTTATTATTTTTCGTTAGCACTCGACAAACAGCTGACGTATTAACTGGCATGTTAACCCCTGCGAAAGAAAACTTAAGAACCGGGATATTGACGATGCAGGGCATTTAATGTACAAGATACCTTCGACGTGCACTCAGGAACACGTGAAACAGCCAGTCAAGTGTGCCACCGAAGGATGCAAACAGCATTGGAACGTCCATGCAGGGGTGTGCAAACAACTGAAAATGCATTACAAACAATGCGCGGCGTACCGGTATTCACGTCAGTTAATGACCTTGATTTTCGCTGCTAGAGACGTTTTTGCGGGAAATTGCCGAACCCTGTCTTAACAGGTTAGTTTCCCGTTTTAAATCTCTTTGCTCTTCACATATTACATAATCCACTTGCCCTCCCTTCTGAGAGACCCTGCTGTTTGTGCTCTTCTCCTTCAAATGGTTCACCTCATAAGTAACACAATTCCTAATTATCCACGTTGATTTCTATCTTTCGTCTCATTTCTCCTCTCCAAGTTTTACCCAAAGTAGCCTTACGTTGTCCTGTGTTGGGCACGCACTTTTGTTGTGGCCTGCATACCGTGCTTTGGCTGTGTGACTACGACCTTGACTGTGTTGTAACTTTTGTTTCTATATTTTTGTTTTGATTATGTTTGATTACGTTCTTTCCCCGCAGGGGAATCTGCTTCATGCAGATGTTGGTGAGTTGCGACGCTACGGGTTCCTGAGTATCCGCAGGGACATCCCCGCAGGGGGATGATGGTAAACAGTGTTTCACCACGGACCTCAGCACCCGCGCTTAGCCGTGCGTGGCTGAGGCGTGTCCGGGGAAGAGAGGACCCTGGTGGTTGAGCCGATGCCGAGCGTTTGGACCTTTGAGACACCTCGGCTGAGGCAACACACCGCTTTGGCCCCAGCTTCCTGTAGACGGCACCTCCGGCCTGACGCGACCGGGGGAAATCGGTGGTCGCCTTTTCCTGTCCTCCCCTTCATCTTTTACTTTCGTATCTTTTTCTTACAACTCTCCTGTCTCCTCCTCACTTCTTTGTTTTTTTTCCTGGTGGCTAGGGCAACTTTGTGTGACCAAATACCCTGAGATGCGTCATATTTGGTTATAGCTGAGGTGCACAGCTGGCATGGGCAGGACTTGCTTGCAAGTTCCTGTCCCGCCCCCTTGGGCTCCGTGGTGCGTGGCTGGAACCATGACCATAAAACTAAAACTTTTATGGCTTCCATCCTTTCCAAACATGATCGTTCTCTAGATTGAGGGCGAAACGATGCAGCAGATTTTTTCTCCAAAAAGAGAGCACAATTCACAAAGCTTTATATCATCTATAGTGAAAGCGAAGAAAAACAAACAAGAATAATACCACCTTTTTTTGTGTCGAAGTGCTTAACAGATGCCTTGGGCCCTGGATACAAGGTTTCAGAAAAGGCCAGCGGCGACTCACTCCTAGAACCGCACGATCAGATACATTGTTCGAAAATTCTAAACATTGTGTCTATAGGGAACATCCCTGTCTCCGAGATTCCACACCGATAACTTAACACAGTCCCAGGTGTAATCTCTGAAATCGAAGTTTTCCACCTAACAGGAACTGAAATCCTTCAGGGGCGCACCAGTCAAACCATCGAAGTTGGATACCTTAAAGTAAATGTAAGGCACTACATCCCTAACCGCTGAAGATGCTTCAAGTGTCAAAGGTTTGACCCCGGCTCCCAGAGATTCCGAAGCCGTAAAACTTGCGCCAAATGCGCTTCGAAGGGCTTCTATTCTGAAGAATGTGACGCACCCCTACGCTGCGCCAACTGTGAAGGAGACCACGCTGCATATTCCAGGGCGTGTCCATCCTGGAAAAAGGAAAAAAGAAATAATCACCATAAAGCCAAAGGAAAATATTTCATTTAAAGAAGCTAGGAGGCGATTTGCACTTAAGAACACATTCTCCTTTACACAAAAATCCAACTTCGCTGATCTGGGGCGCATCAAGAAGATAATACTAGCCATTTCTAAAATTTCTTACCAAACACTATAATGTTGTAGCAACTCAATTTTGCAGGCCCTTCGCACCACCGATTTTTTTTCGGTGATTTGTAAAATTCTGCAGAAAACAATTTTCTTAGACCTTGAGCTTGGCGCCTGATAGCCTTAGGTGCTTATGCGCCACTAAACCCAAAATAACACGACAAAACGCATATGGCTCCCTGTCGTCCTCCGCCATGTACGCAGCAGAACTGCAGATTCGGCTAGTTGGTGTAGATTCATAGTGATGGTTCAACAGCGCAAACACACACAGACCAAGAAGGAGAGCAGACACACACAGCGCTGTGTGTGTCTGCTCTCCTTCTTGGTCTGTGTGTGTTTGCGCTGTTGAACCATCACTATGAATGTACGCAGCGGCATTTGCGCTGCTTTCCACGCCGTCCCCCAGTTTACGCATGGCGGCACTTAGAAAACCTACACGCGTGCGCGATTCTACTGGCGTTGCGTGTACCGCTTTGTTTTCCAGATTGTTCGGTCTTTCTTCTGTCAACGGCGTAAAACCACTGCGCAAAACTCATCTTCCTCATTGCAGCCGTTGCCCTATCCTTCCGGCCCGTTTGACCACGTATAGACTTTTATGGCCCCCTCCCTGCCACTCCTGCTGGGCGCTGTTGGGTTATCGTGGCCGTAATTCCACTCACCCGTTATACTGAAACGTTTGCATTACCGTCTGCGACCGTACGTGATGTCGCTTCCTTTCTTGTAAAGAATCTGCTTCTTCCTCGTGTTACTCCTCAAGAACTACTCGGCGATCGTGGACGCGTATTCCTGTCTCACGCTTCAGAGGTCCACCTCAAGGAATGCCGCATTATCCACCGTAGCGCTGCGTCTTACCAACATCGCACGAACAGCCTGACAGATCCTTTCGACCGAACCCTCAATGGCATGCTGGCCATGCACGTCAACGCCGAACACTCCAATTGCGACTAGGCTCTTCCCTTCGTCACCTATGCATGTAACGCTGCAACGCAAAGCACCGCTGGATTCTCTCCCTTCTTTCTTCTGTGCGGCCGCGAGCCCCCCTGCACGATGGATACTATTCTTCGCTACTCACCCGACATTTACGAGTTTATATTGAAATGAAATTTAAGCGCACACGAAAAACGCACACAAGAGGAGGATACAAACAGGACAGGCGCTAACTTCATCTGATTTATTCGCAGGTAAGAGAGCGAAAATATATACATAAAACGAGACATGCGCAGTAAAGAAACAGATCGTCATATCACAATGCGTGCTCAAGGTATCTGTATTCTGCCTGCAAAAGATTAACTGACGTGTCACTCCCACAGTCATGACCCCTCTTCCTGATGTGAAAGGCTTCTAATAATTCACGTGCCGTCTTATCACCGCTTCTGCCAAGTATCTTTATCTCCTTCAGCCGCGGCTCGCACGCTTTGCAGTTCGCACAATGGTCTGCCAAATGTGTCCCTCCACCCATTAATGCCTGCAAGTTATGTTACATTTACGAGTCCTCGCGCCTCTCCCACGCTGCCACGTATGTACGCAGAAGAACACCGTCCGCTTCTCACTCATTGACCTCGCAGAACAAGCTGCAGCAAAAACATGACCGCTACAACTCCGAGGCCCCTACATACTAACTTGCCGACTCCCTTTCGTGGCTCTGGGCAACTACCACTACTTCCTTCGTTTCGTGGAAACTGCTGGCTCGATATCATGGCCCCTAGCGGGCTCTAAAGCAAACCTCTCGAGTGAATTACATCATTGAGCCCGTTGCACCCTCTGCGGACTTGCGTCGCTGTGGCCGCGAAACCGTCCACGTCAACCAACTGAGGCCGTACTCGACCCCTCTGTTCACTCTTCCCCATAAGTCACCAGGCTGTCCTGTACTGTCCGTGGCCAACTGTCACGGTACCGCTACCGACGTGCGCCCACACTACGCTGCGCTTGATCTTGCTCGCTCTCTTGGTGTTGGCTACGCCTCAATACGCTGGAAGGTTCGACACAGCGTTTCGGTCTTTCCGACGACACATAATAAAAGCACCCTAACAGTACAATTAATTTATTAAGCTATCTAATTGATTAATTAACTAATTCAGGGGCATAATTAATAATTCGATCAAATTACTGATGATTTTGATTTTGTTTATTGGGGTTTAACGTCCCAAAGCAACTCGGGCTATGAGAGACGCCGTAGTGAAGGACTCCGGAAATTTTGACCACGTGGGGTTCTTTAATGTGCACTGACATCGCACCGTATACGGGCTTCTAGAATTTTGCCATCGAAATTCGGCCACCGCGGCCGGAATTGAACCCACGTTTTCGGGTCAGCAGCCGAGCACCATAGCCACTGAGCCACCACGGCGGGACCAAATTACTGATGAATGTGGCATGTAATTCACTAAATAAACTAATTCTGACAGTCAATTATTTACCCAAACAGTTAATTTTCTTGGTGACTTCATTGAATGTAATTGAATATAAATGTTTATTTTTTAAATGCGCTAGAATGCCTGCGGCATGACAGTTATACAGGATGTTTCAGGGAACATTTTCAGAAATGTTTAGAAATCGGCTTTTTGGGGTAATAATATGAGTTTTGCGGCGTAGTATTACCAGTGTTAGAGGACACCAGAAAAGCGGTGAATTATCTTATTAGTAAGCTGGTAAACAAATTTTTAATAATTAACTTTTTAAATAGTAGAGGACTAGTAGAGTTGTAATCAGAGATTAAAAGACGGTCGTTAGTAATCGCCAGATCAGTATTTAGAATTTCCGCGGCGGCCGAATTTCGATGAAGGCGAAATTCTAGAGGCCCGTGTGCTGATCGATGTCAGTGCACGTTAAATAACCCCAGGTGGTCGAAATTTCCGGAGCCCTTCGCTACGGCGTCCCTCATAGCCTCAGTTGCTTCGGGACGTTAAACCCCAATAAACCAAACCAACTAGTATTTAGAATTTCGAAAACGCAATTACTCTCGCCGCTGCGGCTCGACTAGGTTTGACTGCATCATGTGGAAATACATGGGCTTTTGAAAGCATGCAGAAAAGCAACACCTCCAGTGCATATAACTGGTCGAAATAACCAAAATTTGTCAAGCCACAGCGCCAGGAGTAATAGCGATTTTGAAATTCCGAAAACTGATATGCCTATTAATGACGACTTGCTACAGATCTCTAATTGCAAATAATCGCCTAACTCGTATAGTTAAAAATTAATTATTAGAAATTAGTTAACCAGCTCACCATTTATGATGATTCACCGGTTTTCTGGTGTCCGCTAGGCCTGGCATCACCATGCCGCAAAAACCATAATTTTACCCGAAAATCCTATTTTTGGAAATTTTTGAAATTGTTCGCTGAAACACCCGGTATATACATGTGCACAGCGGTGGCGGCTACAAATACCAGCAAGGCCTAGTACTGGGGCCCATGGAACCAGATCCTAGTGTCTGGTGGTCGGATCGGGTGGAAACTCTGAATGCCGAAGTGTCGCTTGCATGCCTCCCGAAGTCCGGGGCAAGTTATCAGAAATTGATCTAACGTTGCTTCTGTAGAAGAAGCGGGGCAGAAGGGGCAATTCAGAAGCAGGGTCTGTGATGTCCAGCTGGCCCGGACCGCAGGCGACGGCGCAGCATACACTCGGATTCTACTCAACGTCACCTCTTCACGGTGAGCTAAATCGCAGGGAGGGTTGGATCCACGCTGTTTTATTAACGCGTGGAGCGGCGCAGAAATTCTATGATAGGTAGGTCGCCGTCTCCTGCGGATAGCTTCAGTAAAGAAAGCGGGTAAGGCACTTGCAGTGAATGGGGCGCACTGTCCGCTTCCCTAAGACGGCGCGTATTGCGTCGAGCCCGCACAACTAAGACTGGGCATGGATACGATTCCATGATGCGGCACACAACAACAACAATGCCCTGGGGACAGGCTACCCGCCGTAGAGCCCCTACTGCTTGTGGTGAGTCGGTATATAGGAGAAGACAGTTCGGTGGAGTAGACAGCAGGTCCTTTAAAGTGGACAAGCCGTCACGAATGGCGACGAGCTCTGCTGTCACAGAGGGAAGCGGCGCTTTTGTGATATAGGAACATGTCTGATCTGTATTTGGTAGAGTTGGGCATTGATTTGGACACCGCAGAACGAAAGCTTCCGATCCTTAAGATCATGCGGAAGGAGGGCGAAGAATACGGACTTGGCTGAGATCAAAGAATGCCGTGAACGCAAGAAGGCCAAGGAACGCCGTTCGCACCAGAAGGTCGAAGAACGCCTTAAGCGTGAGGAGGCCAAGACGCATTGAGCGCGAGGAGGTCAAGAACGCCGTGAAAGCGAAGGAGGAAAGCGAGAGCGTCAAGAACGCCTAAAGCGCGAAGAGGAAGACAGAAAAGACCGCCTTCACCGCGAACGGGCACAGATATAGCAGCAGCCTGAGATAAAACAGCATGCTCGAGTAATGAAACTGGTGGATCTGGAGCTTGAAGCACATCGGATTAGTTTGGAGAGTGATAAAGCATTATCCGTTCTGCAAGAGACAGGCTGCGGCCCTTCGTGTTAGCGAACCGCCGCGGTGGCTCAGTGGTTATGGCGCTCGACTGCTGACCCGAAAAACGCGGTTTCAATCGCAGCCGCGGCGGTAGAATTTCTATCGAGGTGAAATTCCAGAGGCCCGTGTACTGTGCGATGTCAGTGCACGTTCAAGAACCCCAGGAGGTTGAAATTTTTGGAGCCCTGACCTCCCTGCCTTTCGTCTTCTACCTCCTCCTCCTTGCCTCTCCCACTACAGCGTCTCTCATAGCCTGAGTCGCTTTGGGACGTAAAACACAAAAACCAAACCAAACACATAAACGTGTTCGCCGAGAATATGGTGAAGTACTTAGCGGCTTTCGAGCGCATGTGTGAGAGAAAGCGCATTGAGAGCGATGCTTGGGTACAGGTGTTTGTCGCGCTTCTTTCCTGCGAAGCACATGACGTGTTCAAAGACTTGTTAGACGGTGGCGCGGAGAGCTACGATGAGCTCAACAAATACTTTATTGCAGAAGTATGGGCTCTCACCGCTGGAGCTCCTGAAAATGTACGACTACGATGAAAGTAGAGCGTCGCTCTTCAATTTTGCATACAAGTTTAAAGCCCATGTTTTCACTTCTTCTCTTCACTTTATTACCTTAAAGACCCCACTTTGGGGGTATTACATAAGGGGTGGGAGCACAAATATAGGTTGAATATGATTGCTTACATGATATTTATGAAATGCATATTGAAATTGTCACAAAACTTGATTGGCAGGTGATGGCATCAACGTCGTGGGGAAGGCCATTCCAGTCTTTAGCAGTGCGAAGAAAAAAGGATGCGGAAAAAGTGACGGTGCGGGCGCGTTGGCATGACACTTGCAGTGGATGGCCGGTGCGATGAGATATGCGAGCGGGCGGTGTGATGTAGGGTGGTTAGAGTGGGTTTAAAATGAGGACGTTTCGGACCATCGTGACAAGGATTCAGAGAGCGTAGTTGTAAGGAGCCCTGCCGGTGCGCCACAGAGGAAGATAGCCAGTACGTGGAAAATGTACCTGCTCCTGTGAGAAAGCCTTTCTGAGGAAACCTCTCTACCTTCGGGAAAGGTAGCCACAGCATCGGATGAAGGAGGGAGAGACACTTTAATGAATTAAAAAGAGGTCTGCCTGGTTGTGAGCCTAGCAAGCTACTTCAGACGAGGGTGAAAGAAGAGGGTGAAAAAGAGAGAAAAACTGTAAAACAGAAAGGTGACATCAAGCATACTCAACACTCACGCACTCACAAACACATATGATAATAAAAGTATGTCCACTAAACCCGTATCCGTAAGAAAAACTAAGAATGCTTTTCTCCCTTGCGCAGCAGAGGTGTCATCACTCAGGGTTCAAGGACATGCTCCAGGTGCACGGAGCCGTCCTGAGGCAGTCCTAAATCACTTAACAGTGTCTAGCGATGGGGATTAAAGATTTGTCAGCGGCAGTTGAAGTGCTCAAGATCCTCGCGCACACTACATGTCAAGCATAGAAGGCTACTTGATACACCAATTTTATAAAGATAGAATTTAGGGAAGGCATGGGCCAGACGAAATCGGTGCAGGCAATTCGATTACGTCCATCGAAACTGCATGACGTGCGGAATTCAAAAGTGGGGTGGATGCGAAGATATTGCGAAGATATTGACGCTGCAGATCACACCACCAAGATCGTTGCGCCTGCCAGGATTTAGTAGCCAGAAGACTCGCGCCATCACTACGAGAAAGGGGTATTGGTGGGAGCTAGGTGTCGCCATGCGCTGACCTTGCTGCACCGTCAGCATGATCGTTGCCTGCGAGGCCGCAGTGAGTGGGTAACCACTGAAGCACAACACGGTGACGTAGCTCAAAGTGTGTAGTGTGGCAGAAGCCAACAGCCACAGAAACCAAGGGGCACAGGGGATTTTTTTAAATTCATTTTATTTATTTTGTGGTGTTGATCAATTTAGAATATTACTGAATATGTTATCGCTTAAAGCTAATTGATTAGAAAAGCAGAAGAAAAAACAACCATATGCCACCGGTGGGATCCGAACCCACGACCTCCGAACTACGCTTCCGGTGCTCTACCTCTGAGCTACGGCGACGTCTGTCAAACCTTCCGCTTTCGGGGGTATTTATGTTTACAAGTAACCTAACCCTGAGAGTGTTCATCAGCGCCACCCACGCTCATAAGCGGCGGACGTAGAACGTCCTGAGTTACCGCAGGTGTGACGTAGAACGTCATCGAACGGAGAGGGTGGAAGATGCGTGAGAACCCTCCCATGCCTCCCATGGCGTCAAGGCCGCCAGAACCGAGGCCCTCGCTAAGCAATTAAGCAAACAAGAGAAGGGGAATGAGGGGCTCGTTATAAATATGACAGAAGCCAACAGCCACAGAAACCAAGGGGCAGAGGGGATTTTTTTTAATTAATTTTATTTATTTTGTGGTGTTGATCAATTTAGAATATTACTGAATATGTTATCGCTTAAAGCTAATTGACTAGAAAAGCCGAACAAAAAGCAACCACATGCCGCCGGTGGGATCCGATCCCACGACCTCCGAGTTACGCGTCCGGTGCTCTACCTCTGAGCTACGGCGACGGCTGTCAAACCTTCCGCTTTCGGGGGTATTTATGTTTACAAGTAACCTAACCCTGAGAGTGTTCATCAGCGCCACCCACGCTCATAAGCGGCGGACGTAGAACGTCCTGAGTTACCGCAGGTGTGATGTAGAACGTCATCGAACGGAGAGGGTGGAAGCTGCGTGACAACCCTCCCATGCCTCCCATGGCGTCAAGGCCGCCAGGACCGAGGCCCTCGCTAAGCAATTAAGCAAACAAGGGAAGGGGAATGAGGGGCTCGATATAAATATGAGAGAAGCCAACAGCCACAGAAACCAAGGGGCAATAAGAACGGTAAACTGGGCTAGTTGGTAGGAATTCATACTGAAAACTGCGCAAAAAAAACGAAGACACAGAACGAGCGTCGTGCCTTCTCGTTCTGTGTCTTCGTTTTTTTTGCGCAGTTTTGAGTACCAAGGGGCACACGGGATTTTTTTAATTAATTTTATTTATTTTGTGGTGTTCATCAATTTAGAATATTACTGAATACGTTATCGCTTAAAGCTAATTGATTAGAAAAGCAGAAGAAAAAATAACCACATGCCGCCGGTGGGATCCGAATCCACGACCTCCGAATCGGCTCCTGCAGGCTTCCTGATGACTTTACTATTGCAGTGCAGCGCGAGAGTCACTGACGATAATCCACGCTTTTGGCGGTTGTTGTAGAATGTAAGCAAATGCTACTCGCAGGGCAGCCAGCTCGGTAGCAGCAGTCGAGCTGCAGTGACTGAGCGTCGCTGAAATTGTGATGCGCGTTGACGAAATCCGGACGCCAATCGCTGATTAGAGGGACGTGACAGAGCCATCAGTATAAATGTGGCGGTATGCACTGTCGCAACCATAAATGTGCTCAAGAGCAAAGTATTTAAGTGTAGGATCGGGGGTGTTCGTTTTTCTTTTAACGCCAGGGACTGTGGTCTTTATTTGTTATACTGCGTACCTTCAAGGTACGGAGGAGGTTGTGACCGGGTGCTGGTACGGTGATCGGTGAATGTCAGAAACTTCCTCTATGCAGTACTCTGCGTGTGGATGATTAGGTACGGGAGCCACAAATCGCACCTGGGCACAAAGGAGCTCTTGGGTTAACAGTACTGATGCAGATAGACGTCTGCTCTCTGCTAGAGTACGCACTGTGGAGGCGTTTTCGGGAAGTCCGAGACAGACCCGCAAGGCTTTAGCTTGCATAGCTTCAAGCATTTTATTATTTGTTAGCCATATACCCTGAAGAGCAGGGAGACTGTAGCGCAGAAGGCCTTCACAGTGCGCTCCATACAGCCGTAGTAATGAAGGTGTTGAATAGCGTCTTTTAATGGTGGAGAGTATACAAAAAAATAGAGGCGTAAAACCAGAGCACGATTTTCAGCTGTTGCTCATGTGGGGCAATGACAGTAACCTCTCAAACGTTACTCCCAGAAATTTATGGCTTGTGACGTACGGTATCGGAGTACCAGCAACTTTCAGCACGTAGCGCGAAAGATCGTGCCTCGAAAATGCAATTCCTGAGCGTTTATCTGACGACACGGCGAGACCACGCTTACTTCAAAATGATTCAGTGCAGCCTATTGGTCTCTGCAGTAGGGCAAGCACAATGCTCCTATTGCGTCCGGAACAACATATACAGATGTCATCTGCATAAAGGGAGATTTCAACTCTCGGTGGTAAGCGTTTTTCCAAGCCAACAAGTGAGATCTTCTAATGGATGGGACTTAGTATCTCCCCTTAGATACTCCTCGAGATATTTGATGCAGAGCTGTGTCACCTTCACTTTTTGACATACAAATCGATCTTTCGTGAAGGTAGTCACGCAGCCAGTTGCACATTCGTCCACTAATGCCACTTATTTATTTATTTATTTATTTATTTATTTATTTATTTATTTATTTATTTATTTATTTATTTATTTATTCAAAATACCCCCAAAGGGGGTATTTACAACTTGATTGTAAAGCTGATTGAATCGCCTCATGTGTGACATTATCAAATGCTCCCTTCTCGTCAAGAAACACAGCAATGGTCATAGATCGCCCTGCTTTCATCCGTCTGACACAATTCGCAAGAACAATAAGCAGCATCGGATTATGCAATTAGAGAGGTCTCGTCCATTGGGACTGCCGTAGCTTTAATGGAAAGTGGATCTCATAGCGTGTAA